>NC_069505.1:409741068-410036068 GCF_027579735.1 Bombina bombina
CTAGTGAGTGTGAGTTCAGTGTTGGAGCTAGTGAATGTGAGTCCAGTGCTGGAGCTAGTGAGTGTGAGTTCAGTGCTGGAGATAGTGATTATGATTCCAGTGCTAGAGCTAGAGAGTGTGAATTCAGTGCTGGATTTAGTGAGTGTGAGTTCAGTGCTCCAGCTAGTGAATGTGAGTTCAGTGCTGACGCTACTGAGTGTGAGTTCACTTCTGAACTAGTGAGTGTGAGTTCAGTGCTGTAGATAATGAGTGTGAGTTCAGTGCTGGAGCTATATGTGAGTGCAGTTCTGGAGCTAGTGAGTATGAGTTCAGTGCTGTAGATAGTGAGTGTGAGTTCATTGCTGGAGCTAGTGAGTGTGAGTTCATTGCTGGAGCTAGTGAGTGTGAGTTCATTGCTGGAGCTAGTGAGTGTGAGATCAGTGCTGGAGCTAGTGAGTGTGAGTTCAGTGCTGGAGCTAGTGAGTGTAAGTTCAGTGCTGGAGCTAGTGAGTGTGAGTTTAGTGCTGAAGATAGAGAGTGTGAATTCAGTGCTGGAGCTAGTGAGTGTGAGTTCAGCACTGAAGCTAGTGAGTGTGAGTTCAGTGCTAGAGCTATTAAAACGTGAGTCCAGTGCTGGAGCTAGTGAGTGTGAGCTCAGTGCTGGAGCTAGTGAGTTTGAGTCCAGTGCTAGAGCTAGAGAGTGTGAATTCAGTGCTGGAGCTAGTGAGTGTGAGTTCAGTGCTGGAGCTAGTGAGTGTGAGTTCAGTGCTAGAGCTAGTAAAATGTGAATTCAGTGCTGGAGCTAGTGAGTGTGAGTTCAGTGCTGGAGCTAGTGAATGTGAGTCCAGTGCTGGAGCTAGTGAGTGAAGGTCCAGTTTTGGGGTTAGTGAGTGTGAGTTCAGTGCTGAAGCTAGTTAGTGTGAGTTCACTGCTGGAGCTAGTGACTGTGAGTTCAGTGCTGTAGATAGTGAGTGTGAATTCAGTGCTGGAGCTAGTGAGTGTGAGTTCAGTGCTGGAGCTAGTGAATGTGAGTCCAGTGCTGGAGCTAGTGAGTGTGAGTCCAGTTTTGGGGTTAGTTAGTGTGAGTTCAGTGCTGTAGATAGTGAGTGTGAGTTCACTGCTGGAGCTAGTGAGTGTGAGTTCAGTGCTGTAGATAGTGAGTGTGAGTTCAGTGCTGGAGCTATATGTGAGTTCAGTGCTGGAGCTAGTGACTGTGAGTTCAGTGCTGTAGATAGTGAGTGTGAATTCAGTGCTGGAGCTAGTGAGTGTTAGCTCAGTGCTGGAGCTATTGAACGTGAGTCCTGTCCTGGAGCTAGTGAATGTGAGTTCAGTGCTGGAGATAGAAAGTGTGAATTCAGTGCTGGAGCTAGTGAGTGTGAGTTCAGTGCTGTAGATAGTGAGTGTGAGTTCAGTGCTGGAGCTAGTGAGTGTAAGTTCAGTGCTGGAGCTAGTGAGTGTTAGTTCAGTGCTTGAGCTAGTGAGTGTGAGTTCAGTGCTGGAGCTAGTGAGTGTGAGTTCAATGCTGGAGTTAGTGAGTGTGAGCTCAGTGACGGAGCTAGTAAGTGTGAGTCCAGTGCTAGAGCTAGAGAGTGTTAATTCATTGCTGGAGCTAGTGAGTGTGAGTTCAGTGCTGGAGCTAGTGAGTGTGAGTCCAGTGCTGGAGCTAGTGAGTGTGAGTTGAGTGCTGGAGCTAGTGAGTGTGAGCTCAGTGCTGGAGATAGTGAGTGTGAGTTCAGTGTTGGAGCTAGTAAAATGTGAGTCCAGTGCTGGAGCTAGTGAGTGTGAGTTCAGTGCTGGAGATAGTGATTATGATTCCAGTGCTAGAGCTAGAGAGTGTGAATTCAGTGCTGGATTTAGTGAGTGTGAGTTCAGTGCTCCAGCTAGTGAATGTGAGTTCAGTGCTGACGCTACTGAGTGTGAGTTCACTTCTGAACTAGTGAGTGTGAGTTCAGTGCTGTAGATAATGAGTGTGAGTTCAGTGCTGGAGCTATATGTGAGTGCAGTTCTGGAGCTAGTGAGTATGAGTTCAGTGCTGTAGATAGTGAGTGTGAGTTCATTGCTGGAGCTAGTGAGTGTGAGTTCATTGCTGGAGCTAGTGAGTGTGAGTTCATTGCTGGAGCTAGTGAGTGTGAGATCAGTGCTGGAGCTAGTGAGTGTGAGTTCAGTGCTGGAGCTAGTGAGTGTAAGTTCAGTGCTGGAGCTAGTGAGTGTGAGTTTAGTGCTGAAGATAGAGAGTGTGAATTCAGTGCTGGAGCTAGTGAGTGTGAGTTCAGCACTGAAGCTAGTGAGTGTGAGTTCAGTGCTAGAGCTATTAAAACGTGAGTCCAGTGCTGGAGCTAGTGAGTGTGAGCTCAGTGCTGGAGCTAGTGAGTTTGAGTCCAGTGCTAGAGCTAGAGAGTGTGAATTCAGTGCTGGAGCTAGTGAGTGTGAGTTCAGTACTGGAGCTAGTGAGTTTGAGTCCAGTGCTAGAGCTAGAGAGTGTGAATTCAGTGCTGGAGCTAGTGAGTGTGAGTTCAGTGCTGGAGCTAGTGAATGTGAGTCCAGTGCTGGAGCTAGTGAGTGAAGGTCCAGTTTTGGAGTTAGTGAGTGTGAGTTCAGTGCTGAAGCTAGTTAGTGTGAGTTCACTGCTGGAGCTAGTGACTGTGAGTTCAGTGCTGTCGATAGTGAGTGTGAATTCAGTGCTGGAGCTAGTGAGTGTGAGTTCAGTGCTGGAGCTAGTGAATGTGAGTCCAGTGCTGGAGCTAGTGAGTGTGAGTCCAGTTTTGGGGTTAGTTAGTGTGAGTTCAGTGCTGTAGATAGTGAGTGTGAGTTCACTGCTGGAGCTAGTGAGTGTGAGTTCAGTGCTGTAGATAGTGAGTGTGAGTTCAGTGCTGGAGCTATATGTGAGTTCAGTGCTGGAGCTAGTGACTGTGAGTTCAGTGCTGTAGATAGTGAGTGTGAATTCAGTGCTGGAGCTAGTGAGTGTTAGCTCAGTGCTGGAGCTATTGAACGTGAGTCCTGTCCTGGAGCTAGTGAATGTGAGTTCAGTGCTGGAGATAGAAAGTGTGAATTCAGTGCTGGAGCTAGTGAGTGTGAGTTCAGTGCTGTAGATAGTGAGTGTGAGTTCAGTGCTGGAGCTAGTGAGTGTGAGTTCAGTGCGGGAGATAGAGAGTGTGAATTCAGTGCTGGAGCTAGTGAGTGTGAGTTTAGTGCTAGAGCTAGTGAGTGTGAGTCCAGTGCTGGAGCTAGTGAGTGTGAGTTCAGTGCTAGAGCTAGTGAGTGTGAGTTCAGTGCTTTAGCTAGTGAGTGTGAGTTCAGTGCTATAGCTAGTGAGTGTTAGTTCAGTGCTGGAGCTAGTGTGTGTGAGTCCAGTGTTGGAGTTAGTGAGTGTGAGTTCAGTGCTGGAGCTAGAGAGTGTGAATTCAGTGCTGTTGCTAGTTAGTGTGAGTTCAGTGCTGGAGCTAGTGAGTGTGAGTTCAGTGCTGGAGCTAGTGAGTGGTTAGTTAAGTGCTGGAGCTAGTGAGTGTGAGTTCAGTGCTGGAGCTAGTGAGTGGTTAGTTAAGTGCTGGAGCTAGTGAGTGTGAGTTCAGTGCTGGAGCTAGTGAGTGTTAGTTCAGTGCTTGAGCTAGTGAGTGTGAGTTCAGTGCTGGAGCTAGTGAGTGTGAGTTCAATGCTGGAGTTAGTGAGTGTGAGCTCAGTGACGGAGCTAGTGAGTGTGAGTCCAGTGCTAGAGCTAGAGAGTGTTAATTCATTGCTGGAGCTAGTGAGTGTGAGTTCAGTGCTGGAGCTAGTGAGTGTGAGTCCAGTGCTGGAGCTAGTGAGTGTGAGTTGAGTGCTGGAGCTAGTGAGTGTGAGCTCAGTGCTGGAGCTAGTGAGTGTGAGTTCAGTGCTAGAGCTAGTAAAATGTGAGTCCAGTGCTGGAGCTAGTGAGTGTGAGTTCAGTGCTGGAGATAGTGAGTATGAGTCCAGTGCTAGAGCTAGAGAGTGTGAATTCAGTGCTGGATTTAGTGAGTGTGAGTTCAGTGCTCCAGCTAGTGAATGTGAGTTCAGTGAGTTCACTTCTGAACTAGTGAGTGTGAGTTCAGTGCTGTAGATAATGAGTGTGAGTTCAGTGCTGGAGCTATATGTGAGTGCAGTTCTGGAGCTAGTGAGTGTGAGTTCAGTGCTGTAGATAGTAAGTGTGAGTTCATTGCTGGAGCTAGTGAGTGTGAGTTCATTGCTGGAGCTAGTGAGTGTGAGTTCAGTGCTGGAGCTAGTGAATGTGAGTCCAGTGCTGGAGCTAGTGAGTGAAGGTCCAGTTTTGGGGTTAGTGAGTGTGAGTTCAGTGCTGAAGCTAGTTAGTGTGAGTTCACTGCTGGAGCTAGTGACTGTGAGTTCAGTGCTGTCGATAGTGAGTGTGAATTCAGTGCTGGAGCTAGTGAGTGTGAGTTCAGTGCTGGAGCTAGTGAATGTGAGTCCAGTGCTGGAGCTAGTGAGTGTGAGTCCAGTTTTGGGGTTAGTTAGTGTGAGTTCAGTGCTGTAGATAGTGAGTGTGAGTTCACTGCTGGAGCTAGTGAGTGTGAGTTCAGTGCTGTAGATAGTGAGTGTGAGTTCAGTGCTGGAGCTATATGTGAGTTCAGTGCTGGAGCTAGTGACTGTGAGTTCAGTGCTGTAGATAGTGAGTGTGAATTCAGTGCTGGAGCTAGTGAGTGTTAGCTCAGTGCTGGAGCTATTGAACGTGAGTCCTGTCCTGGAGCTAGTGAATGTGAGTTCAGTGCTGGAGATAGAAAGTGTGAATTCAGTGCTGGAGCTAGTGAGTGTGAGTTCAGTGCTGTAGATAGTGAGTGTGAGTTCAGTGCTGGAGCTAGTGAGTGTGAGTTCAGTGCGGGAGATAGAGAGTGTGAATTCAGTGCTGGAGCTAGTGAGTGTGAGTTTAGTGCTAGAGCTAGTGAGTGTGAGTCCAGTGCTGGAGCTAGTGAGTGTGAGTTCAGTGCTAGAGCTAGTGAGTGTGAGTTCAGTGCTTTAGCTAGTGAGTGTGAGTTCAGTGCTATAGCTAGTGAGTGTTAGTTCAGTGCTGGAGCTAGTGTGTGTGAGTCCAGTGTTGGAGTTAGTGAGTGTGAGTTCAGTGCTGGAGCTAGAGAGTGTGAATTCAGTGCTGTTGCTAGTTAGTGTGAGTTCAGTGCTGGAGCTAGTGAGTGTGAGTTCAGTGCTGGAGCTAGTGAGTGGTTAGTTAAGTGCTGGAGCTAGTGAGTGTGAGTTCAGTGCTGGAGCTAGTGAGTGGTTAGTTAAGTGCTGGAGCTAGTGAGTGTGAGTTCAGTGCTGGAGCTAGTGAGTGTTAGTTCAGTGCTTGAGCTAGTGAGTGTGAGTTCAGTGCTGGAGCTAGTGAGTGTGAGTTCAATGCTGGAGTTAGTGAGTGTGAGCTCAGTGACGGAGCTAGTGAGTGTGAGTCCAGTGCTAGAGCTAGAGAGTGTTAATTCATTGCTGGAGCTAGTGAGTGTGAGTTCAGTGCTGGAGCTAGTGAGTGTGAGTCCAGTGCTGGAGCTAGTGAGTGTGAGTTGAGTGCTGGAGCTAGTGAGTGTGAGCTCAGTGCTGGAGCTAGTGAGTGTGAGTTCAGTGCTAGAGCTAGTAAAATGTGAGTCCAGTGCTGGAGCTAGTGAGTGTGAGTTCAGTGCTGGAGATAGTGAGTATGAGTCCAGTGCTAGAGCTAGAGAGTGTGAATTCAGTGCTGGATTTAGTGAGTGTGAGTTCAGTGCTCCAGCTAGTGAATGTGAGTTCAGTGAGTTCACTTCTGAACTAGTGAGTGTGAGTTCAGTGCTGTAGATAATGAGTGTGAGTTCAGTGCTGGAGCTATATGTGAGTGCAGTTCTGGAGCTAGTGAGTGTGAGTTCAGTGCTGTAGATAGTAAGTGTGAGTTCATTGCTGGAGCTAGTGAGTGTGAGTTCATTGCTGGAGCTAGTGAGTGTGAGATCAGTGCTGGATCTAGTAAGTGTGAGTTCAGTGCTGGAGCTAGTGAGTGTGAGTTCAGTGCTGGAGCTAGTGAGTGTGAGTTTAGTGCTGGAGCTAGTAAATGTGAGTCCAGTGCTGGAGCTAATGAGTGTGAGTTCAGTACTAGAGCTAGTGAGTGTGAGTTCAGTGCTGGAGCTAGTGAGTGTGAGTTCAGTGCTGGAGCTATTGAGTGTTAGTTCAGTGCTGGAGCTAGTGTGTGTGAGTCCAGTGTTGGAGCTAGTGAGTGTGAGTTCAGTGCTGGAGCTAGAGAGTGTGAATTAAGTGCTGGAGGTAGTGAGTGTGAGTTCAGTGCTGTAGCTAGTGAGTGTGAGTTCAGTGCTGGAGCTAGTTAGTGGTTAGTTAAGTACTGGAGCTAGTGAGTGTGAGTTGAGTGATGGAGCTAGTGAGTGAGAGTTCAGTGCTGGAGCTAGTGAGTGTGAGTTCAGTGCTGGAGCTAGTGAGTGAGAGTTCAGTGCTGGAGCTAGTGAGTGTGAGTTCAGTGCTGGAGCTAGTGAGTGTGAGTTCAGTGCTGGAGTTAGTGAGTGTGAGCTCAGTGCTGGAGCTAGTGAGTGTGAGTCCAGTGCTAGAGCTAGAGAGTGTTAATTCATTGCTGGAGCTAGTGAGTGTAAGTTCAGTGCTGGAGCTAGTGAGTGTGAGTCCAGTGCTGGAGCTAGTGAGTGTGAGCTCAGTGCTGGAGCTAGTGAGTGTGAGTTCAGTGCTAGAGCTAGTAAAATGTGAGTCCAGTGCTGGAGCTAGTGAGTGTGAGTTCAGTGCTGGAGATAGTGAGTATGAGTCCAGTGCTAGAGCTAGAGAGTGTGAATTCAGTGCTGGATTTAGTGAGTGTGAGTTCAGTGCTCCAGCTAGTGAATGTGAGTTCAGTGCTGGAGATAGAAAGTGTGAATTCAGTGCTGGAGCTAGTGAGTGTGAGTTCAGTGCTGTAGATAGTGAGTGTGAGTTCAGTGCTGGAGCTAGTGAGTGTGAGTTTAGTGCTGTAGATAGTGAGTGTGAACTAAGTGCTGGAGCTGGCGAGTGTGAGTTCAGTGCTAGAGCTAGCGAGTGTGAGTTCAGTGCTGGAGCTAGAGAGTGTGAATTAAGTGCTGGAGGTAGTGAGTGTGAGTTCAGTGCTGGAGCTAGTGAGTGTGAGTTCAGTGCTGGAGCTAGTTAGTGGTTAGTTAAGTACTGGAGCTAGTGAGTGTGAGTTGAGTGATGGAGCTAGTGAGTGAGAGTTCAGTGCTGGAGCTAGTGAGTGAGAGTTCAGTGCTGGAGCTAGTGAGTGTGAGTTCAGTGCTGGAGCTAGTGAGTGTGAGTTCAGTGCTGGAGTTAGTGAGTGTGAGCTCAGTGCTGGAGCTAGTGAGTGTGAGTCCAGTGCTAGAGCTAGAGAGTGTTAATTCATTGCTGGAGCTAGTGAGTGTGAGTTCAGTGCTGGAGCTAGTGAGTGTGAGTCCAGTGCTGGAGCTAGTGAGTGTGAGTTGAGTGCTGGAGCTAGTGAGTGTGAGCTCAGTGCTGGAGCTAGTGAGTGTGAGTTCAGTGCTAGAGCTAGTAAAATGTGAGTCCAGTGCTGGAGCTAGTGAGTGTGAGTTCAGTGCTGGAGATAGTGAGTATGAGTCCAGTGCTAGAGCTAGAGAGTGTGAATTCAGTGCTGGATTTAGTGAGTGTGAGTTCAGTGCTCCAGCTAGTGAATGTGAGTTCAGTGCTGGAGATAGAAAGTGTGAATTCAGTGCTGGAGCTAGTGAGTGTGAGTTCAGTGCTGTAGATAGTGAGTGTGAGTTCAGTGCTGGAGCTAGTGAGTGTGAGTTTAGTGCTGTAGATAGTGAGTGTGAACTAAGTGCTGGAGCTGGCGAGTGTGAGTTCAGTGCTAGAGCTAGCGAGTGTGAGTTCAGTGCCGGAGCTAGCGAGTGTGAGTTCAGTGATGGAGCTACTGAGTGTGAGTTCAGTTATAGAGCTAGTGAGTGTGAGTTCTGTGCTAGAGCTAGTGAGTATCAGTTCAGTGCTGGAGCTAGTGAATGTGAGTTCAGTGCTGGAGCTAGTGAGTGTTAGTTAAGTGCTGGAGCTAGTGAGTGTGAGTCCAGTGCTGGAGCTAGTGAGTGTGAGTTCAGTGCGGGAGATAGAGAGTGTGAATTCAGTGCTGGAGCTAGTGAGTGTGAGTTTAGTGCTAGAGCTAGTGAGTGGGAGTCCAGTGCTGGAGCTAGTGAGTGTGAGTTCAGTGCTAGAGCTAGTGAGTGTGAGTTCAGTGCTTTAGCTAGTGAGTGTGAGTTCAGTGCTATAGCTAGTGAGTGTTAGTTCAGTGCTGGAGCTAGTGTGTGTGAGTCCAGTGTTGGAGTTAGTGAGTGTGAGTTCAGTGCTGGAGCTAGAGAGTGTGAATTCAGTGCTGTTGCTAGTTAGTGTGAGTTCAGTGCTGGAGCTAGTGAGTGTGAGTTCAGTGCTGGAGCTAGTGAGTGGTTAGTTAAGTGCTGGAGCTAGTGAGTGTGAGTTCAGTGCTGGAGCTAGTGAGTGGTTAGTTAAGTGCTGGAGCTAGTGAGTGTGAGTTCAGTGCTGGAGCTAGTGAGTGTGAGTTCAGTGCTTGAGCTAGTGAGTGTGAGTTCAGTGCTGGAGCTAGTGAGTGTGAGTTCAATGCTGGAGTTAGTGAGTGTGAGCTCAGTGACAGAGCTAGTGATTGTGAGTCCAGTGCTAGAGCTAGAGAGTGTTAATTCATTGCTGGAGCTAGTGAGTGTAAGTTCAGTGCTGGAGCTAGTGAGTGTGAGTCCAGTGCTGGAGCTAGTGAGTGTGAGTTGAGTGCTGGAGCTAGTGAGTGTGAGCTCAGTGCTGGAGCTAGTGAGTGTGAGTTCAGTGCTAGAGCTAGTAAAATGTGAGTCCAGTGCTGGAGCTAGTGAGTGTGAGTTCAGTGCTGGAGATAGTGAGTATGAGTCCAGTGCTAGAGCTAGAGAGTGTGAATTCAGTGCTGGATTTAGTGAGTGTGAGTTCAGTGCTCCAGCTAGTGAATGTGAGTTCAGTGCTGACGCTACTGAGTGTGAGTTCACTTCTGAACTAGTGAGTGTGAGTTCAGTGCTGTAGATAATGAGTGTGAGTTCAGTGCTGGAGCTATATGTGAGTGCAGTTCTGGAGCTAGTGAGTGTGAGTTCAGTGCTGTAGATAGTGAGTGTGAGTTCATTGCTGGAGCTAGTGAGTGTGAGTTCATTGCTTGAGCTAGTGAGTGTGAGATCAGTGCTGGATCTAGTAAGTGTGAGTTCAGTGCTGGAGCTAGTGAGTGTAAGTTCAGTGCTGGAGCTAGTAAATGTGAGTCCAGTGCTGGAGCTAATGAGTGTGAGTTCAGTACTAGAGCTAGTGAGTGTGAGTTCAGTGCTGGAGCTAGTGAGTGTGAGTTCAGTGCTGGAGCTATTGAGTGTTAGTTCAGTGCTGGAGCTAGTGAGTGTGAGTCCAGTGTTGGAGCTAGTGAGTGTGAGTTCAGTGCTGGAGCTAGTGAGTGTGAGTTCAGTGCTGGAGCTAGTTAGTGGTTAGTTAAGTACTGGAGCTAGTGAGTGTGAGTTGAGTGATGGAGCTAGTGAGTGAGAGTTCAGTGCTGGAGCTAGTGAGTGTGAGTTCAGTGCTGGAGCTAGTGAGTGAGAGTTCAGTGCTGGAGCTAGTGAGTGTGAGTTCAGTGATGGAACTAGTGAGTGTGAGTTCAGTGCTGGAGTTAGTGAGTGTGAGCTCAGTGCTGGAGCTAGTGAGTGTGAGCCAGTGCTAGAGCTAGAGAGTGTTAATTCATTGCTGGAGCTAGTGAGTGTGAGCTCAGTGCTGGAGCTAGTGAGTGTGAGTTCAGTGCTAGAGCTAGTAAAATGTGAGTCCAGTGCTGGAGCTAGAGAGTGTGAGTTCAGTGCTGGAGATAGTGAGTGTGAGTGCAGTGCTGGATTTAGTGAGTGTGAGTTCAGTGCTCCAGCTAGTGAATGTGAGTTCAGTGCTGACGCTAGTGAGTGTGAGTTCACTTCTGGACTAGTGAGTGTGAGTTCAGTGCTGGAGCTATATGTGAGTGCAGTTCTGGAGCTAGTGAGTGTGAGTTCAGTGCTGTAGATAGTGAGTGTGAGTTCATTGCTGGAGCTAGTGAGTGTGAGTTTATTGCTGGAGCTAGTGAGTGTGAGTTCAGTGCTGGAGCTAGTAAATGTGAGTCCAGTGCTGGAGCTAATGAGTGTGAGTTCAGTACTAGAGCTAGTGAGTGTGAGTTCAGTGTTGGAGCTAGTGAGTGTGAGTTCAGTGCTGGAGCTAGTTAGTGGTTAGTTAAGTACTGGAGCTAGTGAGTGTGAGTTGAGTGCTGGAGCTAGTGAGTTTGAGTTAAGTGCTGTAGCTAGTGAGTGTTGGTTCAGTGCTGGAGATAGTGAGTGTGAATTCAGTGCTGGAGCTAGTGAGTGTGAGCTCAGTGCTGGAGCTAGTGAGTGTGAGTTCAGTGCTAGAGCTAGTGAGTGTGAGTTCAGTGCTGGAATTAGTGAGTGTGAGCTCAGTGCTGGAGCTAGTGAGTGTGAGTTCAGTGCTGGAGCTAGTGAGTGAGAGTTCAGTGCTGGAGCTAGTGAGTGTGAGTTCAGTGCTAGAGGTAGTGAGTGTGAGTTCAGTGCTGGAGCTAGTGAGTGTGAGCTCAGTGCTGGAGCTAGTGAGTGTGAGTCCAGTGATAGAGCTAGAGAGTGTTAATTCATCTGGAGCTAGTGAGTGTGAGTCCAGTGCTGGAACTAGTGAGTATGAGTCCAGTGTTGGGGTTAGTGAGTGTGAGTTCAGTACTAGAGTTAGTGAGTGTGAGTTCAGTGCTGAAGCTACTGAGTGTTAGCTCAGTGCTAGACCTAGTGATTGTGAGTTCAGTGCTGGAGCTAGTGAGTGTGAGTTCAGTGCTGGAGCTATTGAGTGTTAGTTCAGTGCTGGAGCTAGTGAGTGTGAATTCAGTGCTGGAGCTAGTAAGTGTGAGCTCAATGCTGGAGCTAGTGAGTGTGAGTCCAGTGCTGGAGCTAGTGAGTGCAAGTTCAGTGCTGGAGCTAGTGAGTGTGAGTTCAGTGCTGGAGCTAGTGAGTGTGAGTCCAGTGCTGGAGCTATTGAGTGTCAGTGCTGGAGCTAGTGAGTGTGAGTTCAGTGCTGGAGCTAGTGAGTGTGAGTCCAGTGCTAGAGCTAGAGAGTGTTAATTCAGTGCTGGAGCTAGTGAGTGTGAGTTCAGTGCTGGAGCTACTGAGTGTGATTCCAGTGCTGAAGCTAGTGAGTATGAGTCCAGTTTTGGGGTTAGTGAGTGTGAGTTCAGTGCTGGAGCTACTGAGTGTGAGCTCAATGCTGGAGCTAGCGAGTGTGAGCTCAGGGCTGAAGCTAGCGAGTGTGAGCTCAGTGCTGGAGCTAGTGAGTGTGAGTTCAGTGCTGGAGCTAGTGAGTGTTAGTTCAGTGCTGGAGCTAGTGAGTGTGAATTCAGTGCTGGAGCTAGTGAGTGTGAGTTCAGTGCTGGAGTTAGTGAGTGTGAGCTCAGTGCTGGAGCTAGTGAGTGT
The DNA here is from genome assembly GCF_027579735.1 of Bombina bombina. Lineage (NCBI taxonomy): Eukaryota > Metazoa > Chordata > Amphibia > Anura > Bombinatoridae > Bombina > Bombina bombina. The sequence goes on from NC_069505.1 coordinate 409,752,471, forward strand.
GAGTCCAGTGCTGGAGCTAGTGAGTGTGAGTTCAGTGCTGGAGTTAGTGAGTGTGAGCTCAGTGCTGGAGCTAGTGAGTGTGAGTCCAGTGCTAGAGCTAGAGAGTGTTAATTCAGTGCTGGAGCTAGTGAGTGTGAGTTCAGTGCTGGAGCTAGTGAGTGTGAGTCCAGTTCTGGAGCTAGTGAGCATGAGTCCAGTTTTGGGGTTAGTGAGTGTGAGTTCAGTGCTGGAGCTAGTGAGTGTGAGTTCAGTGCTGGAGTTACTGAGTGTGAGCTCAGTGCTGGAGCTAGTGAGTGTGAGTTCAGTGCTAGAGCTAGTGAGTATGAGTTCAGTGCTATAGCTAGTGAGTGTGAGTTCTGTGCTGGAGCTAGTGAGTGTGAGTTCAGTGCTGGAGCTAGTGAGTGTGAATTCAGTGCTGGAGCTAGTGAGTGTGAGTTCATTGCTAGAGCTAGTGAGTGGAGGTCCAGTGCTGGAGCTAGTGAGTTTGAGTCCAAGGCTAGAGCTAGAGAGTGTTAATTCAGTGCTGGAGCTAGTGGGTGTGAGTTCAGTGCTGGAGCTAGTGAGTGTGAGTTCAGTGCCAGAGCTAGTGAGTGTAAGTCCAGTGCTGGAGCTAGTGAGTGTGATCTCAGTGTTGGAGCTAGTGAGTAGTTAGTTAAGTGCCAGAGCTAGTGAGTATAAGTTCAGTGCTGGAGCTAGTGAGTGTGAGTTCAGTGCCAGAGCTAGTGAGTGTAAGTCCAGTGCTGGAGCTAGTGAGTGTGAATTCAGTGCTGGAGCTAGTGAGTGTGAGTTCAGTGCTAGAGCTAGTGAGTGTAAGTCCAGTGCTGGAGCTAGTGAGTGTAAGTCCAGTGCTAGAGCTAGAAAGTGTTAATTCAGTGCTGTAGATAGTGAGTGTAAATTTAGTGCTGGAGATAGTGAGTGTGAGTTCAGTGCTGGAGCTAGTGAGTGTGAGTCCAGTGCTGGAGCTAGCGATTATGAGTCCAGTTTTTGGGTTAGTGAGTGTGAGTTCAGTGATGGAGCTAGTGAGTGTGAGTTCAGTGCTGGAGCTAGTGAGTGTGAGTCCAGTTTTGGAGCTAGTGAGTGTGAGTTCAGTGCTGGAGCTAGTGAGTGTGAGTTCAGTGCTGGAGCTAGTGAGTGTGAGTTTAGTTCTGGAGCTAGTAAAATGTGAGTTCAGTGCTAGAGCTAGTAAAATGTGAGTCTAGTGCTGGAGCTAGTGAGTGTGAGTCCAGTGCTAGAGCTAGAGAGTGTGAATTCAGTGCTGGAGCTAGTGAGTGTGAGTTCAGTGCTGGAGATAGTGAGTGTGATTCCAGTGCTAGAGCTAGAGAGTGTGAATTCAGTGCTGGAGCTACTGAGTGTGAGTTCAGTGCTGGAGCTAGTGAGTGTGAGTCCAATGCTGGAGCTAGTGAGTATGATTACAGTTTTGGGGTTAGTGAGTGTGAGTTCAGTGCTGAAGCTTGTGAGTTTGAATTCACTGCTGGAGCTAGTGAGTATGAGTTCAGTGCTGTAGATAGTGAGTGTGAATTCAGTGCTGGAGCTATATGTGAGTGCAGTGCTGGAGCTAGTGAGTGTGAGTTCCGTGCTGTAGATAGTGAGTGTGAGTTCAGTACTGGAGCTAGTGAGTGTGAGTTCAGTGCTGTAGATAGTGAGTGTGAGTTCAGTGCTGGAGCTATATGTGAGTGCAGTGCTAGAGCTAATAAGTGTGAGTTCAGTGCTAGAGCTAATAAGTGTGAGTTCAGTGCTAGAGCTAATAAGTGTGAGTTCAGTGCTAGAGCTAATAAGTGTGAGTTCAGTGCTAGAGCTAATAAGTGTGAGTTCAGTACTGGAGCTAGTGAGTGTGAGTTCAGTGCTGTAGATAGTGAGTGTGAGTTCAGTGCTAGAGCTAATAAGTGTGAGTTCAGTGCTAGAGGAGATTAATCTGACTTCTGTTCTTCTCTGCCTCAGAATTGTATCTAATAACCAGACAACGAGCCAGTTGGCTAAGCCCCTATCTGAGGGCAGGAGCGGTGGTCCTTGTGTTATTCATCATAGCAGCAGTTTATCTCTGTTGCACCAAACGAGGTGAGGGCAGAATCCTCTGCAGACGGCAGCTGGTGGTCACTGGGCAATAACTGTACAAGCAGAATACTGATCAAAGTAACAGTTATGTGATTGTATCAGCACAACATCAACACCACTAGCAGAAATAATTAAAATAATCAAGATCAAAGGCGCGCCTAAAATACAAGGCTAAGGATATATACTTCAAATTGTTTACATTTATTTACCCAACAAATAGATACAGTTAAAAATGAATACAATTAAATTAAAATAAAATTAAAAAACATGGATCCATGTGGTTAATATCTAGTTAGGAAAATACAGTATACTAGTCCTGTATGTTCAAATGTCAAATGGATGTGATTGTCCAATTTGGGGTAATCTTCCTCATCCAATAAGTAGGGATAGGTGACAATGAATCCTTGAGGGATAGTGAGTTCCTTCCCAGAGTTAGTGGGAAATGAGAAATTGTTGAAAAAATTTTGAAAAATCAAAAATTAAAAATAAAAATTTGTGTGAAAAATATATCCATAAAAACTGTACGGCTAGATTTAGAGTTTTGTCGGTAACGACCCGAAAAGCTAACGCCGGCTTTTTTCTGGCCGCACCATAAAAATAACTCTGGTATTGAGAGTACACAGAATGGCTGCGTTAGCCTCCAAAAAAGGAGCGTAGAGCATATTTAACGCAGCTTCAACTCTCGATACCAGAGTTGCTTACGGACGTGGCCAGCCTCAAAAACGTGCTCGTGCACGATTCCCCCATAGGAAACAATGGTGCTGTTTGAGCTGAAAAAAAACCTAACGCCTGCAAAAAAGCCGCGTTCAGCTCCTAACGCAGCCCCATTGTTTGCTATGCGGAAACACTTCCTACGTCTGCACCTAACACTCTAACATGTACCCCGAGTCTAAACACCCCTAACCTTACACTTATTAACCCCTAATCTGCCGCCCCCGCTATCGCTGACCCCTGCATATTATTATTAACCCCTAATCTGCCGCTCCGTAAACCGCCGCTACTTACATTATCCCTATGTACCCCTAATCTGCTGCCCTAACATCGCCGACCCCTATATTATATTTATTAACCCCTAATCTGCCCCCACAACGTCGCCTCCACCTGCCTACACTTATTAACCCCTAATCTGCCGACCGGACCTGAGCGCTACTATAATAAAGTTATTAACCCCTAATCCGCCTCACTAACCATATAATAAATAGTATTAACCCCTAATCTGCCCTCCCTAACATCGCCGACACCTAACTTCAATTATTAACCCCTAATCTGCCGACTGGAGCTCACCGCTATTCTAATAAATGTATTAACCCCTAAAGCTAAGTCTAACCCTAACACTAACACCCCCCTAAATTAAATATAATTTTAATCTAACGAAATTAATTAACTCTCATTAAATAAATTATTCCTATTTAAAGCTAAATACTTACCTGTAAAATAAATCCTAATATAGCTACAATATAAATTATAATTATAGCTATTTTAGGATTAATATTTATTTTACAGGTAACTTTGTATTTATTTTAACCAGGTACAATAGTTATTAAATAGTTAAGAACTATTTAATAGCTAAAATAGTTAAAATAATTACAAAATTACCTGTAAAATAAATCCTAACCTAAGTTTCAATTAAACCTAACACTACACTATCAATAAATTAATTAAATAAAATACCTATAATTATCTACAATTAAACCTAACACTACACTATCAATAAATAAATTAAATACAATACCTACAAATAACTACAATGAAATAAACTATCTAAAGTACAAAAAAATAAAAAAGAACTAAGTTACAAAAAATAAAAAAATATTTACAAACATAAGAAAAATATTACAACAATTTTAAACTAATTACACCTACTCTAAGCCCCCTAATAAAATAACAAAGCCCCCCAAAATAAAAAAATGCCCTACCCTATTCTAAATTACTAAAGTTCAAAGCTCTTTTACCTTACCAGCCCTGAACAGGGCCCTTTGCGGGGCATGCCCCAAGAAGTTCAGCTCTTTTGCCTGTAAAAAAAAACATACAATACCCCCCCCCCCAACATTACAACCCACCACCCACATACCCCTAATCTAACCCAAACCCCCCTTAAATAAACCTAACACTAAGCCCCTGAAGATCTTCCTACCTTATCTTCACCATACCAGGTTCACCGATCGATCCAGAAGAGCTCCTCCGATGTCCTGATCCAAGCCCAAGCGGGGGGCTGAAGAGGTCCATGATCCGGCTGAAGTCTTCATCCAAGCGGGGCAGAAGAGGTCTTCCATCAGATTGAAGTCTTCATCCAAGCGGGATCTTCTATTGTCATCCATCCGGAGCGGAGCGGCAGGATCCTGAAGACCTCCGACGCGGAACATCCATCCTGGCCGACGACTGAACGACGAATGACGGTTCCTTTAAATGACGTCATCCAAGATGGCGTCCCTCGAATTCCGATTGGCTGATAGGATTCTATCAGCCAATCGGAATTAAGGTAGGAATATTCTGATTGGCTGATTCCATCAGCCAATCAGAATCAAGTTCAATCCGATTGGCTGATTGGATCAGCCAATCGGATTGAACTTGATTCTGATTTGCTGATTCCATCAGCCAATCAGAATATTCCTACCTTAATTCCGATTCGCTGATAGAATCCTTTAGCTTTAAATAGGAATAATTTATTTAATAAGAGTTAATTAATTTCGTTAGATTAAAATTATATTTAATTTAGGGGGGTGTTAGTGTTAGGGTTAGACTTAGCTTTAGGGGTTAATACATTTATTAGAATAGCGGTGAGCTCCAGTCGGCAGATTAGGGGTTAATAATTGAAGTTAGGTGTCGGCGATGTTAGGGAGGGCAGATTAGGGGTTAATACTATTTATTATAGGGTTAGTGAGGCAGATTAGGGGTTAATAACTTTATAATAATAGCGGTGTGGTCCGCTCGGCAGATTAGGGGTTAATAAGTGTAGGCAGGTGGAGGCGACGTTGAGGGGGGCAGATTAGGGGTTAATAAATATAATATAGGGGTCGGCGGTGTTAGGGGCAGCAGATTAGGGGTACATAAGTATAACGTGGGTGGCGGCGCTTTGCGGTCGGCAGATTAGGGGTTAATTATTGTAGGTAGCTGGCTGCGATGTTGTGGGGGGTGTTAGGGGCAGCAGATTAGGGGTACATAAGTATAACGTAGGTGGCGGTCGGCAGATTAGGGGTTAAAAAAATTTAATCGAGTTGCGGCGATGTGGGGGGACCTCGGTTTAGGGGTACATAGGTAGTTTATGGGTGTTAGTGTACTTTAGAGTACAGTAGTTAAGAGCTTTATGAACCGGCGTTAGCCCAGAAAGCTCTTAACTACTGACTTTTTTCCTGCGGCTGGAGTTTTGTCGTTAGATGTCTAACGCTCACTTCAGACACGACTCTAAATACCGGAGTTAGAAAAATCCCATTGAAAAGATAGGATACGCAATTTACGTAAGGGGATCTGCGGTATGGAAAAGTCGCAGCTGAAAAGTGAGCGTTAGACCCTTTTTTTAATGACTCCAAATACCAGAGGTAGCCTAAAACCAGCGTTAGGAGCCTCTAACGCTGGTTTTCACGGCTACCGCCCAACTCTAAATCTAGGCCGTAGTTTGTGAAACCAAAAAATATGTTATTGAAAATATATACTTGTAGTATATGTCGGTGAAAACCAAAAATTAATCTTGGTTTCACAAACTACACAGTTTTATGGATATATTTTTCACACAAATTTTAATTTTTAATTTTTGATTTTTCAACAATTTTTTCACATATCATCACCTAACATCGCTGCCGCAGACCTGAATACGCTCTCCATATTTAACAAGAAAGCTGCAAAAAGCCGCGTACCAAGTACGGGGCGATGAGCAGCGGACCATTGTTAACTAACAGTCATCGATCTTGCTGCTATTCAGCTTTTTAACAGCTTTATTTGTATACTGTCACTAAACACCGCCACTATACTAAACTGTTTAACCCCTATCCCGCCGCTCCCCAACGCCGCTCCCCGACGCCGCTGCAACTTTAATAAAGTTATTAATAGTGATGTTGCAAACCTAAAATTTAGCGTTCGCAAATGGCGAACGCGAACATCCGCAACTGTTCGCGAACGGGTGAACCGGGCGAACCGCCATTGACTTCAATAGGCAGGCGAATTTTAAAACCCACAGGGACTCTTTCTGGCCACAATAGTGATGGAAAAGTTGTTTCAAGGGGACTAACACCTGGATTGTGGCATGCCGGAGGGGGATCCATGGCAAAACTTCCATGGAAAATTACATAGTTGATGCAGAGTCTGTTTTTAAGCCATAAAGGGCATAAATCACCTAACATTCCTAAATTGTTTGGAATAACGTGCTTTAAAACATCAGGTATGATGTATCGATCAGGTAGTGTAAGGGTTACGCCCGCTTCACAGTGACAGACCAAACTCCCCGTTTAAAGGGACAGTCTACACCAGAATAGTTATTGTTTTAAAAGATAGTTAATCCCTTTATTACCCATTTCCCAGTTTTGCATAACTAACACATTTATAATAATACTAGTCCTAAAGCCCGTTGACACGGGCCGTGTTATGTTATTTATTCTCATTCTCTCTCTCATTCTCTCTCTCTCATTCTCTCTCTCTCTCTCTCTCTCTCTCTCTCTCTCTCTCTCTCCCTTTTTTCAGTTCTTTTGACAGACTTGCAGTCTAGCCAATCAGTGCCTGCTCCCAGATAACTTCTTGTGCACGAGCACAGTGTTATCTATATGAAATGTGTGAACTAACACCCTCTAGTGGTGAAAAACTGTTAAAATGCAATCTGAAAGAGGTGGGCTTCAAGGTCTAAGAAATTAGCATATGAACCTCCTAGGTTTAGCTTTCAACTAAGAATACCAAGAGAACAAAGCAAAATTGGTGATAAAAGTAAATTGGAAAATTGTTTAAAATTACATGCTCTATCTGAATCATGAAAGTTTATTTTGGCCTAGACTGTCCCTTTAACGCACCGCAAACAACCGCAAACAGTCCATTTGCACAACCGCAAACTCCCCATTTGCACAAGGTTGGATACCAAGCTAGCCATGTCCCGTTCCTTGTCCTCACTGATGTCATTGAAGGTCTCTTCCTCCATCCAACCACCAGATATGAGTGGTGTGTCAAGTAGTACTATTCTGATCAGTTTAATCCCTGTTACGTCCCCTATCAGGGGACGTGTATATGGCATGGATTTTAGGAACTGGGAGATGGAAAAAGATGCTTGGTCGGTCCGCCTACTTCAAATTTGGGGCACTGCGCGTGCATTCTACTGTGCCACCAGATAGGAGTGGTGTGTTAAGTAGTACTATTCTGATCAGTTTAATCCCTGTTACGTCCCCTATCAGGGGACGTGTATATGGCATGGATTTTAGGAACCGGGAGATGGAAAAAGATGCTTGGTCAGTCCTCCTACTTCAAATTTGGAGCACTGCGCGTGCAATCTACGGTGCCACCAGATATGAGTGGTGTGTTAAGTAGTACTATTCTGATGAGTTTAATCCCTGTTATGTCCCCTATCAGGGGACGTGTATATGGCATGGATTTTAGGAACCGGGAGATGGAAAAAGATGCTTGGTTGGTCCTCCTACTTCAAATTTGGGGCACTGTGTGTGCAATCTACTGTGCCACCAGATATGAGTGGTGTGTCAAGTAGTACTATTCTGATCAGTTTAATCCCTGTTACGTCCCCTATCAGGGGACGTGTATATGGCATGGATTTTAGGAACTGGGAGATGGAAAAAGATGCTTGGTCGGTCCTCCTACTTCAAATTTGGGGCACTGCGCGTGCATTCTACTGTGCCACCAGATAGGAGTGGTGTGTTAAGTAGTACTATTCTGATCAGTTTAATCCCTGTTACGTCCCCTATCAGGGGACGTGTATATGGCATGGATTTTAGGAACCGGGAGATGGAAAAAGATGCTTGGTCGGTCCTCCTACTTCAAATTTTGGGCACTGCGCGTGCAATCTACTGTGCCACCAGATAGGAGTGGTGTGTTAAGTAGTACTATTCCGATCAGTTTAATCCCTGTTATGTGCCTTTTTTTTTGTTTGGTTTTTGAAGCCACAGTGCAGCACCAGAGGTCAGAAAAATTTGGCATGTACACATGCCTGAAAAATTAGGTATTGTTGCAGCCACTGCTGTAGCAGCGGCCAGAACAATTGATGTTCGTTTCCCAGACAGAAAGTGCCCTAAAACATTGCGGCTTGAACCCTAGTGGGTTGCGGATAAGTCACGCAAGTCATCCGGCATTCGAAGATAAAATACAGCAGCGTGTGGACCATTTTTAGCCCAAGGCAGCTCATCTCATCAGGCCTTTTTTACTCGAATGTATCGCCCAATGTCAGTCCCTTCGGGATCCATCCCTCATTCATCTTAATAGAGGTGAGGTAATCTAGACTTTTTTGACCTAGGCGACTTCTCTTCTCAGTGACAGTACCTCCTGATGCACTGAAGGTCCTTTCTGACAGGACACTTGAAGCGGGGCAGGCCAGAAGTTCTATCGCAAATTGGGATAGCTCAGGCCACAGGTCAAGCCTGCACACCCAGTAGTCAAGGGGTTCATTGCTCCTCAGAGTGTCGAGATCTGCAGTTAAGGCGAGGTAGTCTGCTACCTGTCGGTCGAGTCGTTCTCTGAGGGTGGACCCGGAAGGGCTGTGGCGATGCATAGGACTTAAAAAGCTCCACATGTCCTCCATCAACAACACGTCTGTAAAGCGCCCTGTCCTTGCTGGCGTGGTCGGGGGAGTCGGAGGATTACTTTCACCTCTTCCCCTGTTAGATTCCCGTTGTGCTGTGACTTCACCCTTATACGTTGTGTAAAGCATACTTTTTATTTATTTTGGAACTGCTGCATCCTTTCCGACTTGCGGTAATTCGGTAACATTTCAGGCACTTTATGCTTATACCGGGGGTCTAGTAGCGTGGATACCCAGTACAGGTCGTTCTCCTTCAGCTTTTTTATACGAGGGTCCCTCAACAGGCACGACAGCATGAAAGACCCCATTTGCACAAGGTTGGATGTCAAGCTACTCATGTCCCGTTCCTCGTCCTCAGTGATCTCACTGAAGGTATCTTCTTCCCCCCAGCCACGTACAACACCACAGGTACCAGATAGGTGACAATGAGCACTCTGGGATGCCTGTTGTGGTTGGTCTTCCTCCTCCTCCTCAAAGCCACATTCCTCCTCTGACTCCTCTTCCTCACAATCCTCTTCCAGCGTTGCCGCAGGTCCAGCAAGCGATGCTAATAAGGCTGTTTCTGGTGGTGATGGTGACCACAACTCTTCCTCTTCACGCTCATCTATGGCCTGATCCAGCACTCTTCGCAGGGCACGCTCCAGGAAGAAAACAAATGGTATGATGTTGCTGATGGTGCCTTCGGTGCGACTGACTAGGTTTGTCACCTCCTCAAAAGGATGCATGAGCCTACAGGCATTGCGCATGAGCATCCAGTAACGTGGCAAAAAAAATTCCCAGCTCCGCAGAGGCTGTCCTAGCACCCCGGTCATACAAATACTCGTTAACGGCTTTTTCTTGTTGGATCAGGTGGTCGAGCATTAGGAGTGTTGAATTCCAACGTGTCGGGCTGTCACAAATCAAGCGCCTCACTGGCATGTTGTTTCGCCGCTGGATATCTGAAAAGTGCGCCATGGCCGTGTAGGAACGCCTCAAATGGCCACACACCTTCCTGGCCTGCTTCAGGACGTCAAGTAAGCCTGGGTACTTATGCACAAAGCGTTGTACGATCAGATTACACACATGTGCCATGCACGGCACATGTGTCAACTTGCCCAATTTCAATGCCGCACAGCAAATTACTTCCGTTGTCAGAAACCACTTTGCCGATCTCCGGTTGGTGCGGAGTCAGCCACTGATCCACCTGTGCGTTCAGGGCGGACAGGAGTGCTGGTCCGGTGTGACTCTCTGCTTTCAGGCAAGTCAACCCCAAGACGGCGTGACACTGCCGTATCCGGGATGTGGAATAGTACCTGCAGAGCTGGGAGGGTGCCGTTGATGTGGAGCAAGACACAGCAGCAGAAGAGGACTCAGCCGAGGAGGTTATGGAAGAGGATGGAGTAGGAGGAGTAGAGGAGGTGGCAGCAGGCCTGCCTGCAAGTCGTGGTGGTGTCACCAACTCCTCTGCAGAGCCACACATTCCATGGTTGTCAGCCGTCAGCAGGTTTACCCAATGCGCAGTGTAGGTGATATACCTGCCCTGACCATGCTTTGCAGACCAGGTATCAGTGGTCAGATGGACCCTTGCCCCAACACTGTGTGCCAGACATGCCATTACTTCCTTTCGCACAATCGAGTACAGGTTGCGGATTGCCTTTTGTGCAAAGAAATTTCGGCCAGGTACCTTCCACTGCAGTGTACCAATAGCTACAAATTTTTGGAATGCCTGACTCCACCAGCTTGTATAGTAAAAGCTGGTGGGCTAAGAGTTCAGACAAGCCAGCTGTCAGACGCCGGGCAAGGGGGTGACTTTGTGACATTGGCTTCTTATGCTCAAACATGTCCTTGACAGACACCTGACTGTGGGCGAATGAGCAGGAACTGCTTAAGGCGAGAGACGGAGTGGTGGATGGTTGAGAGGGGGCAAGGAGGACAGCAGCGGTTGACGTGGCTGAAGATGCTGGACCAGGAGGAGGATTTCGGCTTTGAGTTTGTGTGCTGCTTCTACTCATGTGTTGATCCCATAGGCGTTTATGATGTGCGATCATGTGCCTTCGCAAAGCAGTTGTACCTAGGTGGGTGTTGGACTTCCCACGACTCAGTTTCTTTTGGCACAGATTGCAAATGGCATCGCTGTTGTCAGAGGCAGACACACACAAAAAATACCACACTGCTGAGCTCTGCGATGACGTCATTCTGGTGGTGGCAACAGCATGCGTTGATTGGCGTGCTGCCTGGCTGACCCCGGGTGCCGATGCATGCTGTCTGACTGTGCCACAAGCTCCTTGCGACGACCTCCCCCTGCTTCCAACTCGTCTCCTCCTCTCTGTCTCCCCATCTGAACTTTCCCCCTGTTCTTCTTCTCTTCTAGCGGGCACCCAGGTGACATCCACAGACGCATCGTCATCATCAACCGTGTCAGGGTTACTGCTTACTAATGGTCTGTCCCTTTAAGTGCTTCCTATATCAAGCACTTCCCCCAGCACTCATTGCTGGTTAATTGACAAAGGATTCACAGTTCAAGCGTGTCTCTGAGAGTTTTCCACACTCTCCAACAGCCTCTCTAATTTCTATTTAAAGAGTTCCTAAAAGTTACTGATAACATCTCTTATTTTCATCCCTACATTTAGCAGCTCTACTACTTTAATCCATTACTGGAAGATTTCACCTATTGCAAGGAAATCAAACTGACTCGACATCTCATCCTGAAGCTGTTACAAGGTAACAGGATTTGCAAGCCGCTTCAGACACAGCACAGCGAGTAGCAGTGACGTCATCAGCTGCAGCCAACAACCGCTCTCCCTGTGAGTACCACGCTGCTGTTCATAGCAAACGGAAACAAGTATCTAATTCCTGGGTTCTCAGGTCAGAACTATTTAATCCATTATTATTCGTTATTTTCACATAACTTGATGAACTATACCTGCCTAATCAAGGAATACAATAATTTACGTTATTGCTTAATTTGAACTGTTTGCGTTTACAATTGCCCTGATAGTATTATACAGTTTATGAAGTCAATAAACTGACACTTATTGGGCAAATATTAAAACATTATATGAAGCATTAACAACTAATTCATCAAGCTTCTTTTATGTTACAAACCTATTTTTTAGGCAATTGCTGTTTCTGAGTTATAACACAAAATTAAAGGCTTGTTCAAATTGCTACTATTACAGAATTAACCAGCCATAAGGAAGCAAGGATTTAGTGTTTGTGTACACAGAATTATCCTATACCAAACATATTTACTCAACAGCAATTATGGAACAAGATCTTTTAAGTGATAAAGTTCAAGTCCTGTCAGACAGATTAGAAGCTCTATCAGGTTCTTTCCATGAATTACAAGTGGAAAATCAGGCTTTGAAGGCCTGCTTAAGAGAGACTCTGGCACCTAAACCTGCAAGTGCAGATTCTATCCCTGAACCCATGGTCTCCCCCCCAGAAAAATTATCTGGTGACCGTTCAAGATTCAGAGAGTTTAAAAACTCCTGCATGTTGCTTTTTCAATTGAAGCCACGCACTTATCCCACTGAAAGGTCAAGAGTGCTCACTGTGATATCATATTTGAGGGGGGAGCCTAGGGCTTGGGCTGACTCTTTTTTTGAAAATGATGATGCAATACTGGGATCCCTCGATGAGTTCTTTGATCAAATGTCAGCATTATATGATGACCCTTTCAAACAGGTCACAGCTGAAAACATACTTAGATCTTTAAAACAAAGAAAGAACCCTGTGGAGACATACATCACACAATTTAAAATTTCCGCCCGCGATTCCGGATGGAATGAGGTCTCACTTAAAACTCAATATCGTTTAGGGTTGTCTGAGGATATAAAGGATGAACTCTCGCGCACAGGTATTCCAGATTCATTGGAAGATTTCTTTTCCCTCACTATTAACATAGATAGACGGCTTAGGGAACGCCGCTCTGAAAAGGCTAGCGGTACAAGAAGCTTTCTCTCCACTCCCGTTTATCAAACTAAGGAATCGCCGCAACCTATGGACATAGGCTTCATGAAGGGTCCCCTCTCCTCTCAGGAAAAGACTAGGAGGAAGTTGCATAGTCTGTGCATGTATTGTGCCTGCCCCACACATGAAGTAAAGGACTGCCCTGTTCTCGCTAAGAATAAGAAGGGTAGGTTGCCTAACATCTCTGAATCCCTGCTGATGAAAACCATTAAACCCTCATATCTAACTATCCCTATTATTTTACAGTGGGATCAAATCAGGATAACAACTGAAGCTATCCTGGACACCGGCTCATGTAGAAATTTTGTTGATTTTTCTTTTGTGAAACAGAATAAAATACCTCTGGTGTGTAAGAGAACTCCGGTCTCTGTGAAGGTCATTGATGGCTCTTTTTTAAAATCAGGTCCTGTCACACACCAGACTACACCATTACAGGTAACATCTTGCACACACATCACAGAAACACTCACTTTTGATGTCATATCTTCACCAATGTTTAATGTAATCCTTGGTATAAATTGGTTTTGTAAACACAAACCAACTATAAACTGGAATGACTTCAGTTTATCTTTCCCTCATCTCACTCAAAATAGTAAGACATCATCAGATATAATTATGCTACAGGTTGAGGATAATATTTTACCTAAACAATATGCAGACTTCTCAGATGTTTTTAATAAAAAAGAAGCTGAATGTTTGCCCCCTCATAGGGATTATGATTGTCCCATTGATTTACTCCCAGGAGTTTCAATTCCCTACGGACATATCTACCCCCTTTCAAAACCAGAATTAGAACACCTTAAAAATTATATCGATGAGAACCTCAGAAAAGGTTTTATAAGACCTAGTACCTCTCCTGCAGGTGCAGGCATATTTTTTATCACCAATAAAGATGGCACGTTAAGACCAATTATCGATTACAGAGAATTGAACAGGCGTCCCAGAAAAAACAGGTATCCCCTACCTTTGATCCCTGAGGCTTGGCAGGCAGGCAACTGCAGTTAGATTACACAGGGGGGAAAAAAAACAGACTGATGTTCTAGCCCTAAAAAGGGCTTTTTGGGGTGCTGTCCTTAAAGCAGAGATCAGATGAGTCCTTCAGGACTGTAGTGGACACTGAATACACTAGCCTAGCTATCAATTTCCCTATTAAATCAGCAGCAGCTACACTGTCCCTCCTCTCACAAAGAATGCAGCTTCCAAATGAATCTAAAATGGCTGCTGTCCAGGAGCTGGGAGGGTCTGGGAAGGAGGGTCTGCTGCTGATTGGCTAGAATGTGTCTGCAGACTGTGAGATACAGGGTCAAAGATTACTCAATGATGACGAATAGGGGGCGGATCGAACATCGCATATGTTCGCCCGCCGTTGCGAACGCCAACAAGCTATGTTTGCCGGGAACTATTCGCCGGCGAACAATTCGCGACATCACTAGTTATTAACCCCTAACCTGCCGCTCCCGGAGCCCACCACCACTCTAATAAACTTATTAACCCCTATTCCTCTGCTCCAATCAGCCAATAGAATGCAAGCTCAATCCTATTGGCTGATTGGATCAGCCAATAGGATGAAAGTTCAATCCTATTGGCTGATTTCAACAGCCAATAGCATTTTTTCAACCATAATTCCGATTGGCTGATAGAATTCTATCAGCCAATCGGAATCTAAGGGACGCCATCTTGGATGACGTAATTTAAAGGAAAACTCATGGCTCATATCATAATTACAAAAGTAATTTTAATAACCAGTCCTTACAATGGAGACGTAGAGATAGCCATAGCATAGAGATAATGCCAATTCAGTGAATAATTATAATAGGCAAGGCACTAACTTCAATAGATTTGCCCCTCTCACACAGTGATAGTTACAGAACAACATCAAACTGGGAAAGGAATGATGTAAGACAAGGTACGAATTCCAATAGAATCAATTCTCCTGCATATAATGAAAATGGCACAACCATGTTTAATTGGGAAAGAAATGGGGCAAAACCCAAAAACACATATGAAGACAAACATTTTTTAGGCCTAGAACAGGCGAGAAACCACAATCCACCACAACAAGACAGAACAAAACAAAGAAAAAGATCTTTAGAAAAAGAAGACGAGGAAATAGAGCAGGAAAACTCATACAGGCTAACAGGAAAAATAAGGAAAGAATAGGGGAGGCCAAAAAAGATATTTTTAATCTAGCACAAATTGATTTAGACCATAATGATATATCTCTGCTACAAAAAGGATTACATTTTGCCCCAAAATCTAAACCAAACAAATTTGAGATGTTTGTTGACATCCACAAATATGTAAGGAAATTAACGCTAAAAAGATATTTTTTGAAAAACCCAGAATATAGAGATAGACCTAACAAGGAATACCTAGAAGCAGGAGACCTAGGGACTTTAAATATTCTAAAGGATCTTGAAAACATAGATCATATTGCAGCAAATGAGGAACTCAATGATAATTGCTTGGACATATCAAATTTATCTATCTATGAGAACGAACCAACAATTAAACATTCGAAAAAGCTCGGTCCACTTTTAACCCAGTAGGAACACAAGGGGAATATATTTCAACTTTCAATAAATTAATATCCAAAGAGATAGAAGATCAATTCAAAGAGGAAAATAAATACATTAATAAACATAATGACAATTTAAGTATTTTGGAGAGAAAATCTCTAAAAAAGTTAGGTGATAATAGAGAAATAATTATTCGCCCGGCCGACAAAGGTGGGGGGATAGTAATTCAGAAGAGGGAAGATTATCTAAAAGAGGCCATGAACCTACTAAGCGACAAAGACACTGTCAGGAATTAATTCTGCTTTTCCTAAAAGGCAGAAGAAAGAACAACAAAATACTTTTTTGAACCACAACTGCAGCTTTAAGAAATATTGTAAATGTAGTTAGGCAGATATCAGATACATATATGTAACAAGGGCGCAACTGTTGTTTGATATGTAAGAAGATATCTGTCTGTCAGTTAATATAGGGTTAAATCTGAAACTGCAGCTAAGCAACAATTGTGGGAATGCAAAGTGCAGTTCCATGTACCAAAAGCAATAGTAAAGTTGAGATAATGAAAGATGCAGAAGCAAATTATATAGAAGGAATTTTAGCAGAGCAGAAATAATACCAGCATAATAAACTCATGAATGGTATTTACTAGCGGTAAACTTTAGTTATAGAACTTAGCAGGAATATGTGACAGAATATCAGTGTCTTTGTAATTTCCTTTCATCTACTTGTTTGGTATTCAAATTACATTAGACTTTAAGAGGAGGGTTTTGAAGAGACAAGGTTCGCTATTTAGGAGAAGTTCAGTATAGACTCAGGATTGCGGTGTACAATAACGGTAAGATGCAATGTTGAAATCTTACGAGTTGTAGGAAGGGTAAGTCCGTTTTGGTAGGAAGGTTCACTGGGAACATGGAGGTCCGGTACCGGTAAGTGCTTGCAGGGAAGATGCGAATAGCAAGTATGAGTTCCGGTGGCGTGTGACATCACAGCCGGCTCGGTTTGAGCAGGGATCCTGTGTCAGGCACAGCAGCTGCTGAGGAGTATGAATCCTGAGTAGATCGGTTGCGGCACAGAGACAGAATTCTAAGCAACTAACAATAGGTTAGTTGATCCTATATACCTTGTGCGTGGGAGGGATTTAGAAGATAGGTGCAAGGATATTAGCATCAAAGGTTGCATAAAGAATTAGGATAGCATATAATCATGACAGGACCCCCTCCCCAAAGATCAACACCGGGGATCAGGTCGAGGACGGTCTGGATGACGGCGGTGAAACTGAGCCAAGAGGCGAGGAGCAGAGAGATTGGAAGAGGGCTCCCAAGAGTCCTCCGAATCCGGATAACCCTTCCAATGAACCAAATACTGTACGCCACCTCTCACCGCACGGGAGTCCAATATCTTCTGTACCTCATATTCAGATTGAGGAATTGGAATGGAAGGCAGATGGAGGTCACGGACATTATGGTCACGTAGAGTCCGGTAGGGTTTTAGTAAACTTATGTGAAAAGTAGGATGCATCTTCATTGAAGCAGGTAAGGTAAGGGTGACAGCATTGGGGTTCACAACCCGGAGGATGGGAAAAGGACCAATATAAGTTGAAGATCATTTCTTTGTTGGGAATGGCAACCGTAGATTTCGTGTTGACAACCATACGTAATCTCCTATCTGATAGTTAGGGGACGGAATCCTTTTCCTATCGTAATACCTTTTGTAGCGATCCTTTGCCATCCGTAAGTGTTGTTCTGTTGCAGAGAAAGAGTCGGATATGGTGTTTATCATCTCATTAACTACAGGACAGGAATTGGCAGATGAGACATCCCAGTGAAAGGAGGGATGAAATCCATAGTTAATGAAAAAAGGAGTTGATTTTGTAGAGGTATGGAAGGAGTTATTGAATGCGAACTCGGCAAAGGGTAATAGATCTACCCAATTATCTTGTCTAGCGGTTACGAAACATCTTAGGTATTGTTCTATCCATTGGTTTGTTCTCTCAGTTTGGCCATTAGTTTGTGGATGGAAAGAAGTACTTAACCTCCTCGAAACACCTAATGCTTGACATAGTTGTTTCCAGAATTTGGAAGTGAACTGAGTACCTCTATCAGAAGTTATAGACTCTGGTATTCCATGTAACTTGAAGACATGATTTATTAGTAGGTTTACAGTTTCTGCTGAAGTGGGCAATTTATGGAATGGTATAAAATGAGCCATTTTACTGAAAAGATCTACCACTACCAGAATAGTGTTGCTTCTACTGGAGAGTGGTAAGTCGACTATAAAATCCAAAGCTATATCGGTCCATGGACGGGTTGGTGTCGGCAGGGGAATAAGTTCCCCAGTGGGTGAGGTCTTAGGTGTCTTTGAGACAGTGCAAGTTTTACAAGTCTTTACAAATTCTGAGACATCATGTGATAGTGTAGGCCACCAGAAGTATCTCTTTACTAATTCTTGCGTTTTGGTGATTCCTGGATGTCCTACCAGAGCTGAGTCATGGAAAGTGCTTAATACAGTCTGACGGAGAGAAAAAGGTATATAAACTTGTTCTTGATGGTACAATAACCCATCAGGACGTAGGGAAAGCTCACCATTGGGTTTAGTATTATCCAGGTTTTGTTCTTTTATGAAGTCTTGGGTTTGATCTGTTGTCAGAGCTAGAAATTTCTCGGCAGGTATGAGAGAATCATCTTCTGGAGTAGTCAATGGATTTTCTAGGTGTCGAGAAAGGGCATCAGCTTTTTTATGTTTTTGTGCAGGTCTGTAAGTAATGAGAAAGTTGAATCTAGACAAGAATAAATTCCAGCGTACCTGACGGGCGCTAAGAGTTCTGTTGGTTTTTAAGTATTCTAGATTTTTGTGGTCAGTATAAATCAACACAGGAATCTTTGTACCCTCGAGTAAGAGTCTCCAGTGTTCCAAGGAGGCCTTAATAGCCAACAATTCCTTGTCACCTATGGGATAGTTTATCTCAGGGGGACTCAGAATTCTGGAGTAGAATGCAACAGGGTGTAGAGGGTCCATGGGAGTTAATCTCTGGGAAAGAATCGCACCAAGTGCATAATTAGAAGCATCTACCTCCAGTATATATTGTAAGTCAGGATTTGGATAGCTCAAAATGGGAGCTGTAGTGAATGCTGTTTTAAGGTAGTCAAAAACTTGCTGTGTACTATCATTCCAGGTAAATCGTCCAACAGATTTAGTGAGGTTAGTAAGAGGTCTAGTTAAGTGTGCAAAGTCCTTTATGAATTTCCTGTAGAAATTAGCGAACCCCATAAAACGTTGTACATCTCTCTTTGTTTTAGGAGTTGGCCAGTCTAAAATGGCGGTAACCTTGTTGTTTTCCATCTGAATACCTTCTGGGGAGATTTCATAGCCGAGAAATTGAATATGTTGAGTGTGGAAGATGCATTTTTCCAATTTAACATATAAAGAATTCTCCCTGAGTCGGGATAAAATGATCTTAACATGTTTTATGTGTTCCTCGATAGTGGAGGAGTAAATAAGGATGTCATCTAAATATATGATCACAAAGAGGTCTAACAAATCTCTGAAGATATCATTTATGAAATACTGGAACGTTGCAGGAGCGTTACACAGACCAAACGGCATAACCGTGTATTCATAAAGGCCATATCGAGTTCGAAAGGCAGTCAACCATTCATGTCCTGACTTTATCCGTACCAGATTGTATGCACCCCTAAGATCTAATTTTGTGTAGTAAGTGGCACCTCTTAATCTGTCTATGAGTTGGGGAATTAACGGTAATGGGTACCGATTCTTTATTGTACGCTTGTTTAATTCCCTATAGTCAATTATAGGCCTAAGGGAATGGTCCTTGTTGGTCACAAAGAATATACCTGCTCCTGCAGGTGATGTTGAGGGACGTATAAAGCCTTTCTGAAGGTTTTCTTTTAAATAAGTTTTAAGATGAATTAGTTCAGGTTCTGAGAGAGGGAATATATGACTGTATGGAATATCTACCCCTGGTAGTAGATCTATCGGACAATCATAGACCCTATGAGGGGGCAAAGTTTCTGATTCTTTTTTATCAAAAACATCTGAGTAAGACCAATATTCTCTGGGTACAGTGTCAGGGTCTATAACTAGTAGACTATCATGGTATAAACAGGTATCATTGCAGTACTGGGATTTAAACAGTACAGTAGATGAGGACCAGGTTATATCAGGGTCATGTTTCTTTAGCCATTGAATACCTAGAATAACAGGGAAGTGTGGTGATGGGATGACATCAAAGGAGACAAATTCAGTGTGATGTGTCTGTGTAGTGACTCGTAAGGGTATTGTGTGATAATGTATGGGTCCTGAGGTTATTTCGTTACCATCTACAAAACGGAGGACACTAGGGTTTAACTTTTTAACAAGTGGTATTTTATTTTTTTGCACAAAGTGTTGGTCAATATAGTTGTGACTAGCCCCAGAGTCAAGGATTGCTTGAGATTCTATTCGGTGGTGTTCCCACTGTAACAGAATTGGAAGGGAACAATGATTAGTAAGCATTTGTTTGGCTGACAAACAAGTTTGTATTATCGGTAGCTTACCATTCTTATACAGAAGTTGGGTACAATCTCTGACGGAATGATCCAACCCCCCGCAATACATGCAGAGATCGTTAGCTCTGCGTCTCAACTTTTCTTGAGGGGTTAATGGGCCTCTGATAAACCCAAGCTCCATGGGAACAGTAGTAGTCTTGGTCGGTGCTTTGTTTTGAGTGGGTAATGTATTAGCTTGAGAGACCTTTAAAGGGGTGTCTGTGTGTTGTCTTTCAGAGCGTCTTTCTCTCAAACGTCTGTCCAGTGTGATGCTTAAGTCAATCAGTTGGTCTAGAGTGTCAGGTAGGGGTTGTCTGGCAAGCTCATCCTTTAAAGGATCTGAGAGCCCTAAGCGAAATTGATTTTGCAAGGAGAGATTGTTCCACAACGTGTCAGATGACCATTTTTTAAAATCTG
Source organism: Bombina bombina (assembly GCF_027579735.1). Lineage (NCBI taxonomy): Eukaryota > Metazoa > Chordata > Amphibia > Anura > Bombinatoridae > Bombina > Bombina bombina. Next base: position 409,772,669 of record NC_069505.1, read on the forward strand.
TTATATACTCTTCAACTGGTCTCTTAAGTTGGCGCAGAGAGCGCATAGCGGTTTCCGCTGATAATTGTTTGTAGGGGTCGTCATACAGCTGACCCATATCTTTAAAGAATTGGTCAAGGGAGTATAGGATTGGGTCATTATTCTCAAAAAACATGTTTGCCCAAATTTGAGGTTCACCTTTTAAGTAGGAGATAGTGGTAAGAACCTTCAGATTATCAGTGGCATAGGTCTTTGGTTTTAGTTGGAAATAAAGATAACAAGAGTTTTTAAATTCTCTAAATTCATGCCTATGGCCAGAGAAATGTTGAGGGGGGGATGGTTGGGGCTCATGAGCACTAAATGTTAGCATTAAAGTATCAGTCTTTTCGTCAATGTATTTTTTAAGGGTGGTATTTTCTAGCTGTAAAGCAGTCATGCCCTTAGCTAAATTGTCTACAGTCTGGGTCAAGGCTTCCACATGGGATAACAAAGCTGCTGGATCCATTTTTAAATGGCTTAGAATTAATGTCAGGAATTAATTCTGCTTTTCCTAAAAGGCAGAAGAAAGAACAACAAAATACTTTTTTGAACCACAACTGCAGCTTTAAGAAATATTGTAAATGTAGTTAGGCAGATATCAGATACATATATGTAACAAGGGTGCAACTGTTGTTTGATATGTAAGAAGATATCTGTCTTTCAGTTAATATAGGGTTAAATCTGAAACTGCAGCTAAGCAACAATTGTGGGAATGCAAAGTGCAGTTCCATGTACCAAAAGCAATAGTAAAGTTGAGATAATGAAAGATGCAGAAGCAAATTATATAGAAGGAATTTTAGCAGAGCAGAAATAATATCAGCATAATAAACTCATGAATGGTATTTACTAGCGGTAAACTTTAGTTATAGAACTTAGCAGGAATATGTGACAGAATATCAGTGTCTTTGTAATTTCCTTTCATCTACTTGTTTGGTATTCAAATTACATTAGACTTTAAGAGGAGGCTTTTGAAGAGACAAGGTTCGCTATTTAGGAGAAGTTCAGTATAGACTCAGGATTGCGGTGTACAATAACGGTAAGATGCAATGTTGAAATCTTACCGAGTTGTAGGAAGGGTAAGTCCGTTTTGGTAGGAAGGTTCACTGGGAACATGGAGGTCCGGTACCGGTAAGTGCTTGCAGGGAAGATGCGAATAGCAAGTATGAGTTCCGGTGGCGTGTGACGTCACAGCCGGCTCGGTTTGAGCAGGGATCCTGTGTCAGGCGCAGCAGCTGCTGAGGAGTATGAATCCTGAGTAGATCGGTTGCGGCACAGAGACAGAATTCTAAGCAACTAACAATAGGTTAGTTGATCCTATATACCTTGTGCGTGGGAGGGATTTAGAAGATAGGTGCAAGGATATTAGCATCAAAGGTTGCATAAAGAATTAGGATAGCATAATATCATGACAGACACATATCAAATTTTAACAACAGATCCAACCGAAACTTACAATAAGGAGTTAAATAAATTATTAAGTCAAGCAAAATCAGAAGGGATACTAAATGACGATGAATATAAATACATATATACTCCACAACCAAATATACCGATCATATATCACCTCCCGAAAATACATAAGGACCAAAAAAAACCTCCTGGTAGACCAATTATTTCCGGGATTGGGTCGATTACAGATAAGCTCTCAAAATACGTAGATTTTTTCTTGCAACCCTTGGTCAAATCCACTAGAGCATACCTAAAAGATACTGCAGAAGTGATCACTAAATTTGAAGGGATAAGCTGGGAAAAAGATATGACCTGGTTAACATGCGATGTTGCATCGCTGTATACGTGTATCCCACACTCCAATGGTATCCAAAAAGTGGAGTTAGAACTAGCAAATTGGTCCTTTCCACCCAACCAAATAGAGTTTTTAATTGAAAGCATAAAATTTATTCTACATAGAAATTATTTTAACTTTGAAAACAAATTTTATGTTCAGAAAAGGGGGACGGCAATGGGCACTACATTTGCCCCTTCATACGCGAATTTGTATGTAAATGCGTTTGAAAATAATTATGTATGGGAAAATAACCCTTTTATCAATAATATTTTAATTTATGGAAGATACATAGATGATATTATCATTCTATGGAAGGGTAATGACGAGCTAGTTAATGATTTTATGGACCATTTAAATAATAATGATTTTAACTTAAAATTTACTAAAAATATATCAAAAGAAAAGATAGATTTTTTGGATTTAACTCTTTTTAAAGATCAGCAAGGCAAAATCGCTGTTAGAAATTATAGAAAGATCACTGATTGTAACAGTTTTATACAAGCAAAAAGTGCCCATAAAAAAAGTTGGATAAACAATGTTCCCCAAAGTCAATTTTCAAGAATCAGGAGAAATTGTACACACAGTACAGATTTCGATATAGAAGCAGATATTTTAGAGAAGAAATTTCTAAATAAAGGATATAATCCAGAATTATTAAATAAAGCAAAAGCAAATGCAGTTGCGAAAGATAGAGGGTCTTTCTTTCGAGAAAAGAAATCAAATGATGAGTCAATAGCCATAGGGACCAATCTGCATAACAACCTAATAAAATCAAAATCAAAAAAACATAACTCTATAAGATTTATAACTACATATAATCAAGGTTCCAAAAAATTAGAAGATATAATGAATAAACATTGGCCCATTTTGAAATCAGATCCCCTTCTAGGTCCACATCTTGATGAAAAACCCACTTTCACATACAAAAAAGGGAGAAGTTTGAAGAACATATTAGCTCCAAGCAGGATTAAACCAGTCCCTAAAAGGATTGACAATCCAAAAATTGATAACTGGCTAACCAATTGGAAAGGTACTATGAAATGTGGAAAAACCAGATGCAATATGTGCAAACACATAAACAAAGCACCAACATTCCACAATAGTCAATCTACAGAAACCTATAATATAGATTTTAGAAGTAACTGCGACTCTATATACGTTGTGTATTTACTAGAATGTGGATGCGGCCTATTATATATAGGCCACACGAAAAGAAAGATAAGATGTAGGGCAAATGAGCATTTATATAACATCAAAGAAAAAATGGAAAATCACAGCGTCCCAAAACATTTTCTAGATTGTCATGGGAGCAATCAAAGTTCTTTAAAGATACAAGTAATCGATCAAGTGCCACACAAAAAACCAAATAGATTACTGGAATTGAGAAAGTTAGAAACAAAGTGGATATATAAGTTAAAAACACTACAGCCTTTAGGGCTTAACATTGATATAGATGCGGCGGCTTTCCTATAGTGTATTATAGTGCATTATTAACTTCCTTGTTTTACGGCACTCTTAGAAATTTTAGTATTTTTAAGGTTTTTTAGAAAGGTTCATATATTTTTACCCTTTTAAGTTTTAAACAATTCTAACAGTCATTTTATAGTGTATAGTTTGTATTTTTCAAATTCATTTCATTATTTTTTATCAAATCAATGCCATTAATAGTGTATATTATAAGTTAAACTATGTCCCTTAGAGTATTTAGTTTTTTAGGGTATCCTTTGTTAATCAACAACCCGAATTTATTAGGATATTTATTCTTCTCAAAACATGGTCATCTCAATAAATTTATTTAATGAGTATAAAGTATAGACTAGTGCTATAGTATGAATATCTTTTATATATAAATTTTATGATTCATAGATCAATCGAATAGGACAAGTTTAATATTAAATCCTTTTTATGCTTGAAGAAAATGAATTAGATAGCCAACAGTTTTCTTTCAGAGCATCAATTTGTACCACTAAACAAAGAAACATTCTTTAATTGTATCCTGCCCCAGGCGAATTAAATTTAGTTTTATTTATGATTATTATTACTATTATCTTCAACAACAATAATAATTATCCCTTTTTTTCCAATGACCCCTTCTTTATTAACAATCCTACTTCCATTAATAACCCAGTTATAAATAAAGACCGATCGAAACTTAAATATCTACTATATGGTAATTAAGATGCCCTAGCGGTTTTCTTGTGGTCACCAACATCGGTCTACAGGCTGTTGTACTATTATCATATAATGTTCACCTACCTCATATAAAAACAATGTGTTTTAATATACATCTGTGTAACAATGTTAATGCTCACTGGTTTTCAGTGGTTCTACCCGTATGAGAGCAATTTTGTTTCTGTATATGTATTTTAGCATAATTTCTGTATATGTATTTAGTTCAGTTTGCTTTATATAGTTAGTATCAATCTTATGTGCTCACGGTGTATAATGGAACACAGACAAAGCGAGTAACCTCAATCCGGGACTTTCTTACAAAGCGCTCACACCTTCCAAAGATGATTGGTTGAGAAGCGCACACCCACAGCCTGATTGGCCACTACGCCTTCAAAACAAACAGGCGCCAACTCAAACCACATAGCCTTTGATAAAGCCCGATCGGAGTCGGGGGAAACGCGTCAGGCATCCGCAAAAGAATTTAAATGAAAGCAGTTAAGAGTACTGTTCAGCACTAGGGGGACAACGACTTGGGCATCAGGATCCGGAACACCGCTGCCCAACAGTCCTTGTTTGGAACAGAGAGGAGAGGGGCCATCTATTTCCCTGGTGCCACAGGAGCTGCAAAAATCCCAAGAGCATATGCTCTCAATGCAGAGCTTTTATTTTAATCTAGTAAGTGTTATTTATTTGTGTGTCTCATCAGTATAATAAAACTCTACACTTTAATTGTGCCCTGTGCGCCTGTCTGTTCTTCCTTTACATGTAAACACATCTGAGCCAAGACCAGTGGGATAACTGGCTGCGACCAGGCGGCACTCTAGCGGCACTCCAATCAAAATCTGATTGCTTCAAACTGAATATTTTTCCTGCATCAATTCAGGAACATCTATGGAATTCAGAAACATTCCCTGCCTTTAATATATAAGGTACTGTTTTCCTGCTAAAACCGCATATCAGGATTTTAGAACTTTTAAAGACTCAAAAGCAATTTCTCTCTTGCTGCTATTTCATTTAAAGTTTTCAAAGTCTTTGCTGTGTATTTAAACATATATGTTGTATACCAGTTCCAAACAACAACAAGTGGGTTTTATGTGATTTTATTGTTTATATTACTACTATTATTACTTTTATAGTTGATATAACTTGTGTCATTATTTTATACTGAATTTTTAGATAGATTTTAATTATTTATAAAAATCTCTTTAATTGTTTGTTAAAGCAATCATATCCCCTATAAGTCACATTGTTTCCATGTGGTGACCACAGATAGCAATCCACATAATATTAGGGTTTTTTATATCTTACTCATTGAGGAATAGCTGTTTTTGAGTCAGAACATAAGCGCATAAAATTATAACAGGTTGTTGTTGTCATTTAAAGGAACCTTCATTCGTCGGTAGTCGTCGTCAGAAGAGGATGCTCCGCGTCGGATGTCTTGAAGATGGAGCCGCTCCGTGCCGGATGGATGAAGATAGAAGATGCCTTCTGGATGAAGACTTCTGCGGGCTTGGATGAAGACTTTGGCCGCTTCGTTGAGGACTTTTTCCAGCTTCTTGGAGGATGGATGTCGGATCTTCAAAACTGTAAGTGAATCTTTTGGGGTTAGTGTTAGGATTTTTTAAGGGTTTATTGGGTGGGTTTTAGATTTAGATTAGGACTTGGGCTGCAATAGAGCTAAATGCCCTTTTAAGGGCAATGCCCATCCAAATGCCCTTTTCAGGGCAATGGGGAGCTTTGGTTTTTTAGTTAGCTTTTAAATTGGGGGGTTAGTTGTGTGGGTGGTGGGTTTTACTGTTGGGGGGGTATTTGTATTTTTTTTTTTAGAGGTAAAAGAGCTGATTACTTTGGGACAATGCCCCGCAAAAGGCCCTTTTAAGGGCCATTGGTAGTTCATTGTAGGCTTTTTTATTTTGGGTGGGCTTTTTTAGTTTCATAGGGTCCTTAGATTAGGTGTAATTAGTTTAAATATCTGATAATTTATTTTTTATTTTTTGTAACTTAGTGTTTATTTTTTTGTGTAACTTAGTGTTTGTTATTTTTTTTGTAACTTTGTAATTTTTTAGTGTAGATTTAAATAATTTGAGTAGGGTTAGGTGTTTTAATATATAATATAGTTATTTTAATTAGTAATTTTATGTAATTTTAGTATAAAAGTTAGGTTTGATTAATTATTAGTTTAATATAGTTTAATGTAATTTTATTATAATAGTTAGGGTAGGTTAATTATTAGTTTAATATAGTTTAATTTAAATCTAAAGGTAAGTTTAAATTTATTATAAGATAGGGATGAGTTAATATTTAATATAAAGTTAGCGGGTTGTTAGGTTTAGGGGTTAATAGGTTAATTTAGTTTATGGCGATGTGGGGGGCTGGTAGTTTAGGGGTTAATACATTTATTTAGTTGCGGTGGGCTCTGGGAGCGGCAGGATAGGGGATAATAACTTTATGTAGGTGGCAGCGGTATAGGGGGTGGCATATTAGGGGTTAATATGTATAATGTAGGTGGCAGCGGAGTAGGGGGGGCAGATTAGGGGTTAATAAGTATAATGTAGGTGGCGGTGGGCTCCGGGAGCAGAGGAATAGGGGTTAATAAGTTTATTAGAGTGGCGGTGGGCTCCGGGAGCGGCGGTTTAGGGGTTAATAACTTTAGTAAAGTTGCGGCGGGGTCGGGGAGTGGCGGGATAGGGGTTAAACAGTTTAGTATAGTGGCGGTGTTTAGTGACAGTATACAAATAAAGCTGTGAAAAAGCTTTGATAAATAGGCCCCCATCTGTCTATATCTATCTCTCTATCTATATATCTATCTATCTATCTATCTATCTGTATCTATCTATGTATCTATTAATCTATCTATCTATAATAATAATCTATCTCTCAATCTTTTCCAATCTTTTTATTCTATTTTTCTGTTTTTCTTTTATTGTCTCCTTGTTTCCTTTATCTTTTTCATATATAAAAGATTCTGTATTGTCACCAGCCTAAATCATCATCCACGATGTAGAATTTCTTTTAAATAAAAACTACAAAACCAACCATTCTCTGGACTTTAGTCAACAAGTATAATTTATTTAAGTGCACACATACATGTAACGTATTGGATATTTAGAATATAGAAATTAAAAAAATATATAAATGATTTATAAATATAAATTACAATGAACTCTTCTCATTCATTTAGAACATATATTTATGGCTTTACAAAGAATAAGAGCTGTTGAAAATGGTGATGTGACCATAAATGACAATCTACAGCGTCTGGTGAGTATATTTTCTATTAAGTTAGGAGTCAGCAGCCAAAGATTTGTTGTGTGTATTGGACGCAGAGTGCTGCTACAATGGGTGACAAAGCTATTGGTGTAATGTGTGTGACAAAAAAACTGTTGTGATTTGAGGATAAAACTCTGATGATCAAAAGCTCGCCAGCATGGAGAGCAATGATGCAAGGCCTTTAGGGGCATTTATTGGGCATCATATTGTAGTGTAGATCTGTTCCCTTCACAGCCAGAACACTTCATAGTGAGATTAACAACTCTGAAGCTAAATTTAGCTTTTTACAATTCTTTGAGGGATCTGGCAGTACTAGTGACCCTTCTTAGTTAATTGTGCCAGAGCAGAGCGTTAGATCACATGCCGTAGGTGAGAAAAGCCTTTCTGTGGGTAGGAAAAAAGGCTTTACAAATGGTGTAATTAAAGGGATACTAAACCCAATTTTTTTTTCTTTCATGATTCAGATACAGCAGCAATTTTAAGCAATTTTCTCATTTACTCCTATTATCAATTTTTCTTCATTCTATTGCTATCTTTTTTTTAAAAGCAGGAATGTAAAGCTTGGGAGCTGGCCCATTTTAAGTTCAGCACCCTGGAAAGCACTTGCTTATTGGTGACTACATTCAGACCAACCAATAAGCAAGTGTAACCCAGGTTCTGAACCATAAATGGGTCGGCTCCTAAGCTTTACATTCCTGCTTTTTATTTAAAGATAGAAAGAGGATGAAGAAAAATTGATAATAGGAGTAAATTAGAAAGTTGCTTAAAATTGCTGCTCTATCTGAATTATTAAAAAAAAAATTTGGATTTAGTAAATCTTTAATACTATTTCGGTGTGAAAGGCTTCAAATGTTCACATTTACACTATTCAACAGCACTTCAGCAAAGTCCTTGTCAGATGATTGATTCCAGAATTCCAGAGTGAGTCAATAAGTATTTAAAGTGATGGTATTACGAGTTTTGCGGTGAGACTAAAAAGTGAGCGTTACAGCCTAAAATCACAAGATCCGTAACGCCATCTAAAGTCAGTAGTTATGAGTTTTACGTTACAAAGCTGTAACATAAAACTCATAACTCCCATTTCTGGGGAAAATAATTGAAAAAGTAGTGGTAACTTAACTGGAAGCCCATCTATCGCACCTGAACATATTCTATCCTTTCCAGACAGGCTTCAGATGCCGCCACAGCACTGAAACAGCGCTAGGCCGAGTGCTAAATGATCTCCTCATGGCAAGAGACAAAGGTGATTACTCCATTCTAATCCTCCTGGATCTCTCAGCTGCATTTGACACCATTGACCAAAGGATTCTAATAGAGCGCTTACAGCACATCTGTGGTCTAGGAGGCACAGTCCTTAAAGGGACAGTATACACTCATTTTCATATAACTGCATGTAATAGACACTACTATAAAGAATAATATGCACAGAAACTGATATAAAAATCCAGTATAAAACTGTTTAAAAACTTACTTAGAAGCTCTCAGTTTAGTTCTGTTGAAAAAGTAGCTGGAAAGCCCACTGCAAGTGGGAAATAAGACCCTCCCCCCCCCCTCCGCCTTCTTTTGTATATGAAAAGACCCTTTACACAAACAGGAGCAAGCTGGATAAGGTAGCTGACGGTATTCACATAAAACTTTGGGGCTTGATTAGGAGACTGAAAATCAGAGCAATGTTATTTAAAAATAAGCAAAACTATACATTTAAAAAGCAAACAAACTTTATGGGCTATATAAATAGATCATCTACAAAACAGTTATGCAAACAAAAAAATAGTGTATAATGTCCCTTTAACTGGTTTAAATCTTTCCTCGCTGGTAGATCACAGAGAGTAATATCAGGATCAAGCTCATCAACACCAACAGAACTGGCCTGCGGAGTTCCACAAGGATCTATCCTGTCTCCCATGCTATTCGCAATTTACTTACTACCACTGAGGGACATCATTAACCGACGTGGCCTAAGGTATCATTGTTACACTGATGACACACAACTCTACTTCTCCTTTGCTCCAGATACTTCAGACCCAGAATGCCGCATAAACAGTTGCTTAACGGACCTCATAGAATGGATGAATGCTAGTTGTCTCAAAGTGAACCTGTACAAAACAAAGCTTTTCTTGGTGAGGGAACCCCGGGCATCAAAAATACCCCACGATCACCCAACTGGCCTGGAGCTTGGAGGCTCTGATCTTGTTAGTTCAGTAGAGGTACGAAACCTTGGAGCGCTGATTGATGCTGGAATATCTTTTAAACAGCATATTTCCTCTGTAATAAAATCTGCCTACTTTCATCTGAAAAACATACCCAGGATACAACACTTAATTTCACCAGATGATATGCCAACATTAATCCATGCATTTGTATCCTCTAGGCTAGATTATTGGGCCTCCCCAAAAAAAACTCCAACACCTTCAGACAGTACAAAATGCAGCAGCCAGACTACTGACCAATCAAACTCGCTCCTACAGCATAACACCTGTTCTCCACTCCCTGCATTGGCTTCCAATTAAATGGTGAACATATTTTAAAATTGGCCTGCTGACCTTCAAAGCCTTAAACAACCAAGGCCCACAATACTTGAAAGAGCTCCTGACACCCTACATTCTATCCCGCTCAATTAGGTTAGCCAACACATCCCTCCTCTCAGTGCCAAGAATAAGGACAAACTCAGGCTCCAGAGCATTTGGCCACACTGCCCCTACTTTCTGGAACTCTATACCGTGCGCAATCAGAGAGGCACCATCCTTAACAGACTTTTTAAAAAAAAGCTAAAGACCCATCTCTTCAATCAGGCATTCAGTCCGCTTATCTGACCTTCAGAAACTCCTAACTTTTATGTCTTATGTTGGTATATTTGTAAAGTGCTTTGAGTCTTTGAGAAAAGCGCTATATAAATCGCAAATTATTATTATTATATAATTATTATAACTAAACTGCTACAAAGTACACTAAATATCCATAAACTACCTATTAACCCCTAAACCGGGGTCGTCCCGCATCGAAAACACTATAATAAATGTATTAACCCCTTATCTGTCGCTCCCGATATCGTCGGCACAATTTTTTTTATTAACTCCTATTCCACTGCTCCCCGACATTGTCACCACTATACTAAAGTTATTAACCCTTAAACCACTGCCCTAATTCAAATAAGCAAATAGAATGAGAGCTGCTTAAATCATATTGGCTGATTTGAATAGCCAATAGGATTTTAGCTGCCCTAATTCCTATTGGCTGATTCAAATCTTTCAGCCAATAGGAATGCAAGGGGCGCCATCTTGAATCGCGTCCCTTGCATTGAAGATTCAGTTTACAGCAGCGATAGTAAGAAGAGGAGCTCCACGTCGGATGTCTTCAGGATGGACCCGCTCCGTGCCGGCTGGATGAAGATCGAAGAGGCCGCCTGGATGAAGACTTCTTGCTGCATTGTATGAGGACTTTGCCGGCTGGATGGATCCTTCAAGCGGGACTTCAACAACTGTAAGTGGATCATCTTGGGGTTAGTGTTAGGTTTTTTTAAGGGTTTTTTGGGTGGGGTTTTTTTTTTAGTTTAGGGTCTGGGCAGTAAAAGAGATAAATGCTTACGTTATTTTAGAGTTAGGGTTTTTATTTGGTGGGGGTTGGTTGTGGGGGTGGTGGATTTTACTGTTGGGGGGGGTGTTTGTATTTTTTTTACAGGTAAAAGAACAATGCCCCACAAAAGACCCTTTTAAGGGCCATTGGTAGTTTATTGTAGGCTAGGTTTTTTTTTTATTTTGGGTGGACTTTATTATTTTGATAGGGCTATTAGATTACGTGTAATTCTTTTTTTATTTTTGATAATTTGTGTGTTATTTTGTGTATTGAATATGTTTAGGTTTTTTTTTTTAAGTAAAAGAGATTTTTATCTCAGGGCCATGCCCTACAAAAGGCCCTTTTAAGGGCCCCCCAAAAGGCCTTTTAAGGGCCCTTAGTAGTTTAGAGGTGGGGGTTTGTATAGTTTAAGGGGGTGTTTGTATTCTTTTTAAAGTAAAAGAGCTGGTTATCTCAGGACAATGCCCTACAAAAGGCCCTTTCAAAGGCCCCCCAAAAGGCCCTTTTAAGGGCCCTTGGTAGTTTATTCTAGAGTAGGGTTTTTTATTTTGGGGTGTTTTTTTTAAGGGTATTAGAATAGGATTAATCTTTTTTTTTTTTATATAATTTCGTGGTTTTTTTTGTAATGATAGTTTTTTTTATTTTTTGGTAATTATTTACTAACTAGTCTACCTAGTTAAAATAAATACAAACTTACCTGTGAAATAAAAATAAAACCTAAGCTAGCTACAATGTAACTATTAGTTATATTGTATCTAGCTTAGGTTTTATTTCACAAGTAGGTATTTAGTTTTAAATAGTAATTATTTAGTTAATAATTGTAAATTTAATTTAAATCTAATTTAATTATGTTAAAGTTAGGGGGGTTAGGGTTACGTTAGGGTTAGGGTTACGGTAGGGTTAGGGGATAATATAGTTTAATTTAGCTTGTTGCGATATGGAGGGCTGGCAGTTTAGGGGTTAATAGGTTTATTTAGTTAATAAGTGTAAATTTAATTTAGCTATATTTGTATTATGTTAAAGTTAGGGGGTATTAGGGTTAGGGCTACGTTAGGGTTAGGGTTACGTTAGGGTTAGGTTTAGGGGTTAATATAATTTAATGTAGCTTGTTGCAATTTGGGGGGCTGGCGGTTTAGGGGTTAATAACTTTAGTATAGTGGCGGCGATATCGGGAGCGGTAGATTAGGGGTTAATAATAGGTAGCGGCTTATATCGGGAGCGGCAGATTAGGGGTTAATAACTGTAGGCAGGTGTCAGTGATGTCAGGGGCAGCAGATTAGGAGTGTTTAGAAGTAGAGTTTATGTTAGGGTGTTAGGTTTAAAAAGTATTTTAATTTCCCCATAGACATCAATGGGGCTGCGTTATGGAACTTTTGTTTCCGCGATCGCAGGTGTTAGGTCTTTTTGGGGTTTTTTTGCCGGCTCTCCCCATTGATGTCTATGGGGAAATCATGCACAAGCATGTCCCAGCAGCCCTCTGATTGTGTGGGGTATGGAGCTCAACGCAACCATATCGCACGCAAAATGCGCATGTTTGAGAACTTGTAATAGCAGCGCTATAGGAAATTAAATAATGTAACTTTTGTTGCATTCATTAATTTCACTATAGCGCTCAAAACTCATAATCTAGCTGATGGAATAGGTCAACCTCCATCTTAGGAAATGCTGCACTGGAATACTTGACTTCAGACTAGATAGATAGTGACTATCTGCCAATATCAGGCTATTGCTATCAGTCTTTTTTGTGGTTCACCGCTGTCATTAAAGAAGACCCTGATCTCCTTATCTAAAAATCTAAAAATTAAATCTCATGCCGGCTACATTGATGTGTTAAATAGATGTTATATATATGAGAAAAGGAGAGAGGGGTAAATACTACTTAATTTAAATAACTAATCCAGTGCATCCCTTTAAAAAATAAATGTAAAAAACATTAAAGAGAGAGCATCAATGACATACAATACTGTCCCTCTAAGAAAGGGAAAAAACAGCATACAGGATATATAAGTTATAATGACGAATTGTATTCAAAATTTATACTTCAATCAGGTATAGCTCAAAAAACTTAAATAAAATAAAACCTATACTTAGAACTCACCACTTCCTCACCCAAAACTCACGCTCCAAGAACATGATTAGACCTTTTACTGATTTTGAACTTTAATTCACTCAAAACCCAACCCCGAGACACACTATCTCAAAAATATACAAAATACTGACTCACACACAACCTGGACAGGTACTGGGTTATATGGAGGCCTAGGTAAGATAATTCTTCCTCAGACTTGCTCACAAATATTCCAACATACTATGAAGACATCGATATCCTCTAGCATTGTAGAATTAAACCTTAAAATACTACATAGATGGTATTATACACCTTGCAGACTCCACAAACTGTTCCACAAGTCAGATAACAAATGCTGGAGATGTGGACATGTGGGAAGTGATATGCACATATGTGGTGGTGGTGCTCAGCAATCCAAACCTTTTGGAGACAAGTTATTGCGGAAATTGAACAAATTTTAGACTCTCAATTCCCGTTAGACCCCTTAATTTGGCTCTTAAATAAACCACCCCCTTTAAAATACAAACCAAACTTAAATATTATTCACCATAATGTCAAATAGTGTTAAAATTCTAAAAGCAAAGAACTGGAGAAGTAAAGAAGTCCCCCACAAATATATGTGGATACAAAAGACTTCAGAATTGATAGAAATGGAGGAAAGTCATATTCGCAGAAATAACCTCACTATGGGAACATTACACTAACATGTTGAAAAAAGAGAAGGGAGATATCAGAATGAGTCCAAATAATTGACCTGAACAGAAAAGTAATGTACTGGCGCTCCAGCCCAATTTTTAACGAAAGATCATTTATGATTTGTGTCCGTTAAAGTTATATTTAGTTATTGTTATTATTGTTTGTTGATTGTTTATTTTCTTAAACCAAATGGATAACCCACAACCGCACCAAAAAGATAGACTTATGGACACTTTATAACCAGACGTGTGGTGTGAATAATATATTACAGTTATTATAAAAATAAATCAGCCAGTGTATATACAAAAGGAGCTGCGTCTCCATTCCTTGTAATCAAAATCTTTATAGAAATAAAGCTGATTTGAAAAAAAAAAATACAAAATAAAAAAAATAAAACCTATACTTGAACAACCAAGAAAACATATGCATCATATACTTCCCAAAGTAAGCGGATACTAATGACCATAAATGCAAATGAAGTCCCCAAAAGAGAGCAACCACAGCCAAAGCTGCACTCAAGGCCTAGTTACTAACATAACCCTCAAAGGCTTCACACAACGATCATAAGCTGAACATCTTCCGTTTGCAAGATTGTTAATCCGGAGCTAAACCTCTTAACTCCAAACAAAACAAACAAACGCATGAGGACGTAGGAGGTGGGAGTGGTTACACTTCACTCACTTGTCAGTGATTCATCAAACTCTCACAGATTATATCACATAGGCTGTCTGCGTTTTTCAGCAGATATGTACATAGTTCTAATCACACGAACATCCTCCAAAAGTGAGCATATGCAGACATATGGCTTTACCATAAATACAGTTCTGTACTTGCACTCTAGCAGGGACCTGTTATATCCAAAACCACTCATCAGCGGCAATGTTGCAAGGCATCACATATGTAGGGTGACCATGTTTCCGCTTTAAAAAGGGACACATATGAAAAATACATATGTCAGGGCTGTTTTCAGGGAGATTTAAAGAAATGTTTTGTATAAAAACCCTGACATATGTATTTTCATATGTGTCCCTTTTTAAAGCGGCAATATGGTCACCCTACACATACTGTAAGTGATCAGGTACTTCTCCCAAAAGCTGCATTAACCTGGTAAGCCTAGGGGGCCAATTTATCATGTGTCTGGCGGACATGATCCACTGTAGCGATCATGTCCGCCAGACATCGATAAATGCCGACAGCATACGCTATAGGCATTTATCATTGCACATTGCATTGTTCTGGTGAGCTGCTTATGCAATGCGCCCTCTGCACATTCACAGACAATCGGCCGCTAGCAGGGGGTGTCAATCAACCTGATCATATGTGATCGGGCAGATTGCTGTCCGCCACCTCAGAGGCGGCGGTTAAGTTAAGAAACAGCGGTCTTAAGGCTCGCGCGGAAACAGGGGTATACAACCCCATTTGGGCCGTGATAAATCGGCCAATAGGTGTAGAAAGTTTCCAACGGTGTCTTTAGACATTCATACTGGTGATAAATTCATCACAACAGCATTAGGGTAGCACATTTTCAAGTATAGGTTTTATTTTATTCAAGTTCTTTGAGCTATACCTGATTGAAGTATACATTTTGAATACAATTTGTCATTAAAACTTATAAATCCTGTGTGCTGTTTTTTCCATTTCTTAGAGGGACCATATTTTATGTCCTTTGTTCTCTCTCTTTAATGTTTTTTTTACATAAATAGATATTATACTCACTGATAATGCTGTTTTGTATCTTACCAAATATATGTTAAATTTAGGTATTACCTCATTTGATGAATAGGACCAAGTCTGTAGGAACAGACTGAAAGTAGTTCTGAGGAATCTGTCACAACTGCCGGGTGTGAGAGTGTTGTTAAAAGGATAATTTGTAGCTAAGCCAAAGTTCTGAAACAAATCAAAAGCAGATAATCAGTCCAAACAGTAGGATAAAGCTAAGGGCTAGGCAAGGCATATAGATCAGAAGACAGTCCAGGGTCAAGATCAAAAGGGCAGGTTGGAAACAGGAACACTATGACTTCCATACAGAATAAGCAAACACTGAATAGAAGACAGAAATTACAGCTATGTTTGCAATCTCAAAAATTATTGGGCATCCAGGAGGATGTTACAGATGCTTTGAGGAAAGAGTTATATACCTGGGCAGTGTTACTTTTAAAGGATAACATAATTTATGTAAGAACTTACCTGATAAATTAATATCTTTCATATTGGCAAGAGTCCATGAGCTAGTGACGTATGTGATATACAATCCTACCAAGAGGGACAAAGCTTCCTAAACCTCTAAATGCCTATAAATACACCCCTCATCACACCCACAATTCAGTTTAATGAATAGCCAAGTAGTGGGGTGATCTTAGCCAACTTAGTAGAATGAGCTGTAAAACTCTGAGGCAGAGCCTGCCCTGCCTCGAAATAAGCCTTGATAAACAAAAGCTTTAATCAGGATGCCAAAGAAATGGCAGAGGCTTCCTAACCTTTTCTGGAACCAGAAAAACAGCAGATAGACTAGAAGTCTTCTGAAGTCCTAGTAACCTCGATATATAATTATAAAGCTCTTACCACATCTCAAGGATGTAAAGAACTCTCAAAGAATTCTTTAGGATAAGGACACAAAGAAGGAACAACAATTTCTCTACTAATGTTGTTAAAATTCACAACCTTAGGAAAAAAAGAAGTCAACAAAACAACTTATCTAGATGAAAAAATAAGATAAGGAGACACACAAGAGAGAGCTGATATCAGAAAATCTTGTAGCAGACAAGATAGTCAAAAGAAACAACACTTTCCAAGTAAGTAGATAATCTTCAAAGAAAATATAGGCTCAAAAGAAAATATCCTACAAAATCTTTAAACTAAATAAGACTCCAAAAAGGAGAAATTAATAAATGAACAGGCTTGATACCAACCAAAGTCTTAACAAAACAGTGAATATCAGGAAGGTTAAACAAGCTTTCTTTAAAATAAAACAGAAAGAACAAAGATTTGTCCCTGCAAAAAATTTGCAGACAAACTTATCTAAACCATCCTGAAAACTGTAAAATCCTAGGAATTCTAAAAGAATGCCAAGATAATTTATGAGAAGAACACTATAAAATATAGGTTTTCCAAACCTGATAATACATGTTCCTTGAAACAGACTTATAAGTCTGCAACATAGCGTTAAAACCTCTATGATTAAACACTAATCCATTTCCATACCCTCAAATTAGTAATTTGAGATCCTGATGGAAAAATAGCCCCATAGAACAAGAGGGCTGGCCAAAGAGAAAGCGGCCAATGATGGCAACTTGGACATCTGAACAAAATACATATACCAAACCTGTGAGACCATGTTTATGCTATCAAAAACACATGACACTGTTCCAAAATGATCTTGGAAATCACCTTTGGAAGAATAAAACAGAGGCGGAAAGATGTAGTCAGGTTGCAAAACTAAGACACTGCTAATGCATCCACCATCTCCACCCGAGGATCCCTGGACCTGAAAAGGAACCTGGGAAATTGAGAAAACACATCTGTATAGAGACACCACACTCCCGGATGTAAAGACTGACGGCTGATATAGTCCACCTCCCAAATGTCTAAAATCGTAAAAAATACACAGAAGATGAATTCCATCTAAGAACATATTCAAGATACTTCTTAATTGCTAAGGAACTATGAGTCCATATTGTTGATTGACATATGCCACAGTTGTGATATGGTCTGTCAGAAAAAAATGAAAAAGTTCTCTCCTAAAAGAGGCCAAACCTGAAAGAGCTCTGAAAAAATAGCACAGAGTTCTAAAATATCGATTGGAAACCTCGCCTCTTGAAGTTTCCAAACCCCTTGTGCTGTCCATTAAGAATACAACCCAGAAAGGATGAACAAAAAGAGGCCCCCTGAATAAAATGATGATAGACTAATCTCCAAAACAGAGAGATAAGAGTGTTAGGATTTAAAAATATCAACTGTGATATCTAAAAACAATCCCTGTATCATTGATTCAGTATGCAAAGCAAAAAGAGATCTCAGATGAAAAACGAGCAAAGGGAACCACGCCCAATGCTGCAGTTGAGACCTAAAACTTCCATGCACATAGCCACTGAAAGAAATGTTCTAGACTGTAGGTTAGACAGGCTAACACCAATTACAATTGACTTTTGTCCGATAAAGACAAAGACATGAACATAGAATCCATCTAAAAACCCAAAAAGAAGTGACCCTTGTCTGAGGAATCACAAAACTCTTAGGTAAATTAAATCCTCTAACCATGTCTTGTAGAAACAAAACGTAGTTGATTCATGAGGTATATCACAAAAGAAAAGTCCATATATTTGAATACTTTTCTTTCATATGTATGTATTGGGTACTTGTAAAGCGCATCTAATCACCCGTAAGGGACTGAAGACACTGCTTATATAATCAACCTCAGAAGGATGAAAGGCTGAATGGACCTCGCCGGAAATCGAACCTGCAACCCTCAGGTTGCTACAGAGCTCAGCCACAGTGTATTAGCATGCTGAGCTATCTGTCCAGCTTTAAGCTATTACCAAAATTCCATCCACATAGGGAAGACAATACCCTAATGTCTGAAGACAGAAGAAGGGCACCAAGAACCTTTAAAAAGATTCATAAAGCTGTCACTAAACCAAATGGAAAAGCGACAAATTGGTAAAGCTTAAAAAGAAAATTTCAGAAAGCACAAGTGGTCTGAATAAAATAAAATATGAGGATGGGGGCGTGTCCAAGCAGCATTCTGAACAGCACTCTGAGAGCTCTGAGCAGAGGTTTTGATAATCTGATTATTATTGACATATAACAGCAAGATTAAAAGCATATAATCCAAAGGCATTGCAGCACTGTCACTTGTGACCCTATATTTATTCTTCTCACTGTATGTATGATGCTGGGACTACAGATTGGAACATAAAGACCTAAGGTGGCAGCCTAATACTAGGCATTCACCTCCTCCCTAGGAAGAGCTGGGCCATCAGTGCTGCCAGGGATCCTGGCTTACTGAATCTCTTCACACCCTAACACTGATTCAACCTTAACTGGGCATAACACCAAGTGTGGACTCGCACTATCATTCTAGCTCTGCACCAAGCAAACCATTAAGAGTTTCCAGCTTAATGGAGCAGATACCTATACAGCAAGGACTCAAACAGCCCTGAAAGAAAGCGGAGACAATGGAAGGTATGGAGGCACTGACACAGTATAACCTACGCTTTGCAAACTTCGAGAGGCTCATGAAATCGATAATAGAGAGAGCCCCATTTGATAACCTTATGAGCAAATTGTGTGTCACTTACATACAAATAAAAGTTACTGAGGAAGGTCAGATACCTGCTAGTCAAAATGGCGCAGTGAAGACTGCGCATACAGCAGATGCAATGTGTCCACAATGGGAGCCTTCTCTGAATAACCACAGTATCTTCTGGGCAGAAGAACCATCCCTCACTAGGGAACTAATGTCGGAAAACACATCGACTCACCTGACAACGATGTTGGGCCTAAGGATAAGCTCCCACATACAAGAGACCACCACGTGGCCACCGCAATACCATTTTAACTGGATCGCATTAAGAGTCCACTTCGGTCCTCTCCTACAGGACAGAGACTGGCGTTGAATGGACATCAAGGGGGCAGTGGGGGGCTCCCCAAACAACTAAGAGGGCTGAGCCATCTGTCCTTTTGTCGTATATTACCCAGGTGGCTGGGGAACAGAAAGGCCACAGAGGAAGGCAGGTGGTCCCGGACGGTCTGTAAGGCCTCACACAGCTTATACTCCCTTTGGAACCACATTGTGAAGACAAACTAGCAAGACTCTTGCCCAGACAGACTTTGTTTGACAGACATCCCCAAAAAGTAACACTGGCTACTCCAGACTCTGGACTTTACGATCAGGCTATTGCAGGGAGCTGACATTGACTTAATTTATCACTGGGGCCGTCAAATCCTTGTGATGGAAACTCCGGTAACCATATAAAGTTGAGATGTTAACCTGTTTTGATGTGTGTTTGACATACAGTTTATTTAGTTTATACGTTGATCCCTAATGTTATACAGCTTATGCATTGACCATAGCAATCTTCTTTTAGTGATAGCTTATCTGTAGCGGTAATAGGATATACACTGCAACGGCACAATAAGGCACCGCTCCTATATCTGCAAACCTCTTTTTGCGGCTTGCGGTCTGGGCTGCAGGATAAGGGATAACAATATATCACTGCTCAAGGGGAAGACCTTGACCACAAAGGAAAAGTTTATGTTGCAAATAGCTGGCCATCAACATCTATCCAAACACACATTTTAAGACAAGCAATAAGATACAATTTCCCCCCTCTCTCACACGTGTACATATATAATTAATTAAATAAATAAATAAATTTTAAAAAAAAAGAGAGGGAAAAAGTGGGTATTACCCCAAGATAAGACCAGTAGAGATAAGAAGTGTCATGTTTAAATATTCACTTTAAGAACAAATGTCTGCTCAGTTTTGGTTCTTAACTCATTTATGTCCTTTTATTTTGTTTTCTGTTTAGTATGTTTTTCCTATGTATTATTCATATATATAACTGTCAGGGTGCCAGGAATAAAACTGAGACGAGAAGGGCAAAAATAATCAGACCTTTATTAATAACAAAAAATAATAAAAAGTCCACAAGTCAAATAACAAGCCAGGAGTCAAAACCAGAGCTGGTAGTCAGACGAGCCGAGACAGGAGCCAAAGGGAATAGTCAGATGAGCCGAGTCAGGAACCAAAGCAAGTAGTCAGATGACCCGGAATCAGGAACAAGGAGAACAGTAGAGTCAGGAACAAGCCAGGGATCAGGAACCAGGAGGGACGTCAGACAGCCAGGTAATACACAGGAACTGGAACTCACAAACAGGTCTGAGACAATGCAAGGGCAAAGCATACTGAACAGAGGCCATTTAAAAAATAAGTGATTACATCACAATTCTGAGACTGCAACCAGTCTCACAAGGATGATGTACACTGGTCTGACCATAAGAGGGCGTGCAGGAAATGAGCAGCATCACACACTCTGCACCAGACTCAGGAAGAGAGGTGAGTAAAATGGCTGCCAGCAGCACATGGCAAACAAAGCAGGGAAAAAACCCTGACAGTACCCTCCCCTCAACGAACCCTCCCCCGCGGGAGGACAAAAGGCTTATTAGGAAACGGGCATGGAAGGCACAGAGGAGTGCAGGAGAATGAACATCAGAGGAGGGAACCCATGAACGCTCCTCCGGACCATAGCCCCTCCAGTAAACCAAATACTGTACGCGGCCCCTGGACATACAAGAGTCAATAATGCTGCTGACCTCATATTCTTCATGGTTGTCAACAGAGATAGGACGGGGATGAGGCAACACAGTGGTACACTGATTACAAACCAATGGTTTCAAGAGGGAGATATAAAAATATTGGAGATGCGCATTGCAGGAGGAAGGTCAAGAGCGTAAGCCACAGGATTGACCCATCAGAGTATTCAGAAAGGACCAACATAATGGGGAGCCAGTTAATTGGAAGGAAAGGTACAAGTTGCGGGAGGACAGCCAAACTCTCTCACCAACCTGGTAGGAAGGCGCAGGCAGACGCCTACGATCAGCCTGGAACTTTTGGCGCTGCATAGAACGATGAAGGCAATCCTAAATCTGCACCCACGTGGAACGGAGTTGCCGAAGATGCTCCTCCAAAGCCGGAATACCTTGAGACATGAATGAATCGGGCAACAAGGATGGTTGAAACCCATAATTCGCCATGAACGGGGATAACTGGGAGGAAGCATTAATAGCACTATTACGAGCAAACTCTGCCCAAGGTAACAGTTCAGACCAATTATTGTGGTGATCTGAGACATAGCAATGGAGGAGGAACTGTTCCAGAGCTTGATTAGACCATTCCACAGCCCCATTGGATTGAGGGTGATTTGCCGAGGAGAAGGAAAGCTGGATCCCCATTTGAGCACAAAAGGAATGCCAAAATCTGGAGACAAACTGGCTACCCCGGTCTGACACTATCTCCTTGGGTAACCCATGTAAACGGAAGACCTCCCGGGCAAAAATTGAAGCAAGCTCCTGAGTGGTAGGCAATGTGATCAAGGGAATGCAATGTGACATTTTAGATAAACGGTCAACCACCATAAGGATAACAGTATTGCCACTGGAAACAGGGAGCTCGACAATTAAGTCTATGGAAAGATGTGTCCAAGGACGCTCACCATTAGCAATAGGTTGAAGAAGACCCACAGGAAGACATTGAGGAGTCTTATTCTGTGCACAAACTGAGCAGGAGGCAACATATGCAGCAACATCAGAATGAAGACCTGGCCACCAGAATTGTCGAGTGACAGACGAAATTATTTGGTTCTTGCCCGGGTGACCTGTGGCTTTAGGATAGTGGTAAGTGTGCAAAAGTTTAGTTCGAAGGAACAAAGCACTTACCACTAGGTTTCTCAGGAGGTACATTGGTTTGTGCAGCCAGGATCTCCTCCCCCAAGGGAGAAGTCAAATTAGTATGTATGGTAGCCAAAATATGGTCAGGACTTATAACTGGAGTAGGTACAGACTCCTCCTTGGACGGAGGCGAAAATTGTCTAGAGAGGGCATAAGCCCCAACATTCTTACTACCAGGCAGGTAGGAAACCACATAATTAAACCAAGACAAAAATAGCGCCCATCTGGCCTGTTGGGGCGACAAACGTTTTGCTTCGGATAGATAAGTTAAATTCTTGTGGTCAGTAAGAATGAGCACTGGTACGCTAGTACCCTCGAGAAGATGCCTCCATTCCTTGAGTGCCGAAATTATGGCCAGTAATTTCCTGTCGCCAATTTCATAATTGCACTTCTCTGGAGACAATTTCTTAGAGAAGAAACCGCACAGATTCAAGGAACCGTCAGGCCTAGGACGTTGAGACAAGAGGGCACCTACTTCAGTTTCAGATGCATCGACCTCAAGAACGAAAGGCAGGACAGGGTTAGGATGAGCCAGAACTGGAGCGGCAGCAAAGGCAGTCTAAAGACTATCAAAGGCCTTAATGGCAGTAGGTGACCAATGGAGTGGATCATTCTCTTTATGGGTCATTAGTGATGTCGCAAACTGAAAAATTTCCGTTCGCAAACAGCGAAGCGAGCGTCCGCAACTGTTCGCGAATGGGCGAACCGCCATTGACTTCAATAGGCAGGCGAATTTTAAAACCCACAGGGACTCTTTCTGGCCACGGAAAATTACATAGTTGATGCAGAATCTGGTTTTAATCCATAAAGGGCATAAAGGTCGTACTATTGGCAATATTGTGGTTCCCAGTTCGTTGAGAAGAGTAACAACTACAGGGAGTAGCTGGTTGCAAGTAAAAGGTCACTTTAAGTGTCACTTTTCAAACTGCATAGCCTGCAGTCATGCAAAAGTTACTGACAGGTTCCAATCAAAAGTTGCACAAAGAATTTTCTTGTCATCCAGTTGCACTAATTGCCGCACCAAATATGTAATTTATTTGGTTGAGTGTACTCAATGTGACAAACAATACGTGGGATGTTCCACAAGGGAAGCTCGCTCACGTATTAGGGAGCATCTCAACAACATAGACAAGAACATTGACGTATCAGACTTAGTGCACCATTTTATTTACCAACATAATAAATCGGTCCTTAGTTTTAAATGGCAGGTCATTGAGAGTATCACATACACTGTAAGAGGAGGTGATAGGCAACAAAGATTACTACACAGAGAGGCATTTTGGATATTCACCCTTCAAACCAGACGCCCAAAGGGCTTTAATGCATTGGGGGATATCATAAACCATTGGCAACATAAACAGTATACAATGGTATTCTAATGGAGTAGTCACATCTACAAATATTACTCTATATAGGAGAATTAGCACCTTTTTTGGTTATAATTCCTTGTTTTCCTTAATAGCATATTATAACTATACCCTTAATTTGCTTAAAATATCAGAACAGGGCAATTTTGTCTTATGTTGTTTTTTTAAAGCAAAGGGCTAGTTTGCTTTAATGTGAAAAGTATATATATATACACATTAGAAAAACATAGAATCAACACCTAAAAGCTGCAGTGGATATACTGTTTATCAGTTTCTTCTCCTATATATACCTGTATATATACGAAATAAGTTCTAAATGCTGCCAAGTTAAACCATTTTTCTTCTGTATGTGTCAATGATTTTGTCTAGTTCTAATAAAAATTGTGAACTGAATTACCCCATATTGATAAGTTTATAAAGTGTAATGCCATAAAGGGTTAAACTGGGTATGCAATACTCATCAGCCGCACCAAGTTAACTTAATTGACCAGGCTTTAAAAAGGAGGTTAACACAGACACTTGTATGGTCTATGAATAAGGCTATCTTTCAGCCGAAACGCGTAAGACCGATCATCTGGCTGCTGATGAGTAAATGGCATACCTTTTAACTAATTTTTCTATACCCCGTTTTTTCTGAGTGTATTTTATCATATTTTTAACTAATAAATTTACCACTTTTTTTCAGCGATTCTCGCTGGATTCTTTTGTTGGATTTGAAAGGGCATAAATCACCTAACATTCCTAAATTGTTTGGAATAACGTGCTTTAAAACATCAGATGCTGTATCGATCAGGTAGTGTAAGGGTTATGCCCACTTCATAGTGACAGACCAAACTCCCCGTTTAATGCACCGCAAACAACTGCAAACAGTCCATTTGCACAACCACAAGATAGATAGATTTGATAGATACATAGATACATAGATTAGATAGATAGATCAATAGATGCAATATACATTTGATAGATACGATAGATAGATAGATAGATAGATAGATAGATAGATAGATAGATAGATAGATTTGATAGATAAATAGATAGATTTGATAGATATATAATTTCCCAGACAGAGAATTATAAGACGTGCGGTCTGGAACCCATGGTAAGGTTCCCAGAGGCAGTTGCGGCGCCAGGGGACGTGTATATGGCATGGATTTTAGGAACCGGGAGATGGAAAAAGATGCTTGGTCGGTCCTCCTACTTCAAATTTGGGGCACTGCGCGTGCAATCTACTGTTAGTGATGTCCCGAATAGTTCGCCGGCGAATAGTTCCCGGCGAACATAGCTTGTTCGCGTTCGCAACGGCGGGCGAACATATGCAATGTTCGATCCGCCCCCTATTCGTCATCATTGAGTAAACTTTGACCCTGTATCTCACAGTCTGCAGACACATTCCAGCCAATCAGCAGCAGACACTCCCTCCCAGACCCTCCCAGCTCCTGGACAGCAGCCATTTTAGATTCATTCGGAAGCTGCTTTCTTAGTGAGAGGAGGGACAGTGTAGCTGCTGCTTATTTAATAGGGAAATTGATTGCTAGGCTAGTGTATTCAGTGTCCACTACAGTCCTGAAGGACTCATCTGATCTCTGCTGTAAGGACAGCACCCCAAAAAGCCCTTTTTAGGGCTGCTTTTTTTTTTCCTGTGTAATCTAATTGCAGTTGCCTGCCTACCAGCGTGTGTGCTAGGCTCACAGCGTATACTGTGCCCACTTGCCCGTTGCCACCACTCATATATGGTGTAACATTAGTGTAAATTTAAAAAAAAAAAACTTTTTTGACTGTGAAACATCAGTCTGCTTGTGTAATCTAATTGCAGTTGCCTGCCTGCCAGCGTGTGTGCCAGGCCCACTTGCCCACAGTGCCACCACTCATATCTGTTGTAACAGTAGTATAAATTAAAAAAAAAAACTTTTTTGACTGTGAAACATCAGTCTGCTAGTGTAATCTAATTGCAGTTGCCTGCCTGCCAGTGTGTGTGCCAGGCCCACTTGCCCACAGTGCCACCACTCATATCTGTTGTAACAGTATTGTAAATTTAAAAAAAAAACTTTTTGACTGTGAAACATCAGTCTGCTAGTGTAATCTAATTGCAGTTGCCTGCCTGCCAGCGTGTGTGCCAGGCCCACTTGCCCACAGTGCCACCACTCATATCTGTTGTAACAGTAGTGTAAATTTAAAAAAAAAAAACTTTTTTGACTGTTAAACATCAGTCTGCTAGTGTAATCTAATTGCAGTTGCAAGCTTGCCAGCGTGAGTGCCAGGCCCACTTGCCCACAGTGCCACCACTCATATCTGTTGTAACAGTAGTGTACATTTTTTTAAAAAAACTTTTTTGACTGTTAAACATCAGTCTGCTAGTTTAATCTAATTGCAGTTGCCTGTCTGCCAGCGTGTGTGCCAGGCCCACTTGCCCACAGTGCCACAACTCATATCTGTTGTAACAGTAGTATAAATTTAAAAAAAAAAAAATTTTGACTGTGAAACATCAGTCTGCTAGTGTAATCCCAATTGCAGTTGCCTGCCTGCCTGCCAGCGTGTGTGCCAGGCCCACTTGCCCAGTGCCACCACTCATATCTGGTGTAACAAACAGTAGTGTAAATTTTAAAAAAATAAACTTTTTTGACTGTGAAACATCAGTCTGCTAGTGTAATCTAATTGCAGTTGCCTGCCTGCCAGCGTGTGTGCCAGGCCCACTTGCCCTTAGTGCCACCACTCATATCTGTTGTAACAGTAGTGTAAATTAAAAAAAAAACTTTTTTGACTGTTAAACATCAGTCTGCTAGTTTAATCTAATTGCAGTTGCCTGCCTTCCAGCGTGTGTGCCAGGCCCACTTGCCCACAGTGCCACCACTCATATCTGTTGTAACAGTAGTGTAAATTTAAAAAAAAATTTGACTGTGAAACATCAGTCTGCTAGTGTAATCTAATTGCAGTTGCCTGCCTGTCAGCTTGTGTGCCAGGCCCACTTGCCCAGTGCCACCACTCATATCTGGTGTAACAAACAGTAGTGTAAATTTAAAAAAAAAAAACTTTTTTGACTGTGAAACATCAGTCTGCTAGTGTAATCTAATGGCAGTTGCCTGTCTGCCAGCGTGTGTGCCAGGCCCACTTGCCCAGTGCCACCACTCATATCTGGTGTAACAAACAGTAGTGTAAATTTAAAAAAAAAAAACTTTTTTGACTGTGAAACATCAGTCTGCTAGTGTAATCTAATTGCAGTTGCCTGCCTGCCAGCGTGTGTGCCAGGCCCACTTGCCCATTGCCACCACTCATACCTGGTGTAACAAACAGAAGTGTAAATTTAAAAAATAAAAAATTTGACTGTGAAACATCAGTCTGCTAGTGTAATCTAATTGCAGTTGCCTGCCTGCCAGCGTGTGTGCCAGGCCCACTTGCCCACAGTGCCACCACTCATATCTGTTGTAACAGTAGTGTAAATTTAAAAAAAAACTTTTTTGACTGTGAAACATCAGTCTGCTAGTGTAATCTAATTGCAATTGCCTGCCTGCCAGCGTGTGTGCCAGGCCCACTTGCCCACTGTGCTACCACTCATATATGTTGTAACAGTAGTGTAAATTTAAAAAAAAAACTTTTTTGACTGTTAAACATCAGTCTGCTAGTGTAATCTAATTGCAGTGTCCTGCCTGCCAGTGTGTGTGCCAGGCCCACTTGCTCACAGTGCCACCACTCATATCTGTTGTAACAGTAGTGTAAATTTTAAAAAAAAACTTTTTTGACTGTTAAACATCAGTCTGCTAGTGTAATCTAATTGCAGTTGCCTGCCTGCCAGCATGTGTGCCAGGCTCACAGCGTATACTCTGCCCACTTGCCCAGTGCCACCACTCATATCTTGTTTAATAGTAGTGTAAGTGTAAATTTAAAAAAAATTAAACTTTTTGGACTGTGAAACATCAGTCTGCTTTTTTGTGTCAGGCTCGCAGCGTATACTGTGCCCACTTGCCCAGTGGCACTACTCATATCTTGTTTAATAGTATTGTAAGTGTACATTTTAAAAAAAATTACAGGCAGAGGCAGGCCACCCCGCAGGTGCCGTCGTGGTCGTGGTGCTGTGATTCCCTTAGGCCCTAGAATAATGGCCAGTGTTCAGAGGCCACGTACCATGAACTCAAAAAGTTCTGAGGAGGACATAGTTGACTTTTTAACACAGGACACCCAATCTTCTATATCTTCCGCTCCGAACCTTGATGCACCATCATCCTCCAGCTTATCTACGGGCACCTATCAAGTTCCCACTCGCCCACCTGCCGCCACCACCAACACTAGCACCATAGCCGCTTCACTTGATCTGTCAGAGGAGTTATTTAGACATCATTTGGAAGAAATGAGTGATGCGCAACCATCATTGACAGAGGATGTAGATAACAGTGATATGTCTCAGTCAGGCAGCATTACAGACATGGACGTACGGTGTGATGATGATGATGATGTTGTACCCGCTGCTGCTTCCTTTGTTGATTTGTCAGATACAAGTGAAGCGGTTGATGATGACGATGCGTCCGTGGATGTCACGTGGGTGCCCGCTAGAAGAGAAGAAGAACAGGGGGAAAGTTCAGATGGGGAGACAGAGAGTAGGAGGAAGAGGAGGAGACGAGTTGGAAGCAGGGGGAGGTCGTCGCAAGGAGCTAGTGGCACAGTCAGACAGCATGCATCGGCACCCGGGGTCAGCCAGACAGCACGCCAATCAACGCATGCTGTTGCCACCACCAGAATGCCATCATCGCAGAGCTCAGCAGTGTGGCATTTTTTTTGTGTATCTGCCTCTGACAACAGTGATGCCATTTGCTACCTGTGCCAAAAGAAACTGAGTCGTGGGAAGTCCAACACCCACCTAGGTACAACTGCTTTGCGAAGGCACATGATCGCACATCACAAACGCCTATGGGATCAACACATGAGTACAAGCAGCACACAAACTCAAAGTCGCCATCCTCCTCCTGGTCCAGCATCTTCAGCCACGTCAACCACTGCTGTCCTCCTTGCCCCCTCTCAACCATCCGCCACTCCGTCTCTCTTCCGGAGCATTTCCTGCTCATCTGCCCACAGTCAGGTGTCTGTCAAGGACATGTTTGAGCATAAGAAGCCAATGTCACAAAGTCACCCCCTTGCCCGGCGTCTGACAGCTGGCTTGTCTGAACTCTTAGCCCGCCAGCTTTTACCATACAAGCTGGTGGAGTCTGAGGCGTTCAAAAAATTTGTAGCTATTGGGACACCGCAGTGGAAGGTACCCGGCCGAAATTTCTTTTCACAAAAGGCAATCCCCAACCTGTACTCGATTGTGCGAAAAGAAGTATTGGCATGTCTGGCACACAGTGTTGGGGCAAGGGTCCAACTGACCACTGATAGCTGGTCTGCAAAGCATGGTCAGGGCAGGTATATCACCTACACTGCACATTGGGTAAACCTGCTGACGACTGACAACCATGGAATGTGTGGCTCTGCAGAGTTGGTGACACCGCCACGACTTGCAGGCAGGCCAGCTGCCACCTCCTCTACTCCTCCTACTCCATCCTCTTCCATAACCTCCTCGGCTGAGTCCTCTTCTTCTGCTGCTGCGTCTTGCTCCACATCAACGGCACCCCCCCAGCTCCCCAGGTACTATTCCACTTCCCGGATACGGCAGTGTCACGCCGTCTTGGGGTTGACTTGCCTGAAAGCAGAGAGTCACATCGGACCAGCACTCCTGTCCGCCATGAACGCACAGGTGGATCAGTGGCTGACTCTGCACCAACTGGAGATCGGCAAAGTGGTTTCTGACAACGGAAGTAATTTGATGGCGGCATTGAAATTGGGCAAGTTGACACATGTGCCGTGCATGGCACATGTGTGTAATCTGATCGTACAACGCTTTGTGCTTAAGTACCCAGGCTTACAGGACGTCCTGAAGCAGGCCAGGAAGGTGTGTGGCCATTTCAGGCGTTCCTTCACGGCCATGGCGCACTTTTCTGATATCCAGCAGCGAAACAACATGCCAGTGAGGTGCTTGATTTGCGACAGCCTGACACGTTGAAATTCACTCCTAATGTTCGACCGCCTGCTGCAACAAGAAAAAGCCGTTAACGAGTATTTGTATGACCGGGGTGCTAGGACAGCCTCTGCGGAGCTGGGAATTTTTTTGCCACGTTACTGGGCACTCATGCGCAATGCCGGTAGGCTCATGCATCCTTTTGAGGAGGTGACAAACCTAGTCAGTCACACCGAAGGCACCAACAGCGACATCATACCATTTGTTTTCTTCCTGGAGCGTGCCCTGTGAAAAGTGCTGGATCCGGCCGTAGATGAGCGTGAAGAGGAAGAGGAAGAGTTGTGGTCACCATCACCACCAGAAACAGCCTTATCAGCATCGCTTGCTGGACCAGCGGCAATGCTGGAAAAGGATTGTGAGGAAGAGGAGTCAGAGGAGGAATGTGGCTTTGAAGAGGAGGAAGACCAACCACAACAGGCATCCCAGGGTGCTCATTGTCACCTATCTGGTACCCGTGGTGTTGTACGTGGCTCGGGGGAAGAAGATGACCGCGGTCATACAAATACTCGTTAACGGCTTTTTCTTGTTGGAGCAGACGGTCGAACATTAGGAGTGTTGAATTCCAACGTGTCGGGCTGTCGCAAATCAAGCGCCTCACTGGCATGTTGTTTCGCCACTGGATATCGGAAAAGTGCGCCATGGCCGTGTAGGAATGCCTCAAATGGCCACACACCTTCCTGGCCTGCTTCAGGACGTCCTGTAAGCCTGGGTACTTATGCACAATGCATTGTACGATCAGATTACACACATGTGCCATGCACGGCACATGTGTCAACTTGCCCAATTTCAATGCCGCCACCAAATTACTTCCGTTGTCAGAAACCACTTTGCCGATCTCCAGTTGGTGCAGAGTCAGCCACTGATCCACCTGTGCGTTCAGGGCGGACAGGAGTGCTGGTCTGGTGTGACTCTCTGCTTTCAGGCAAGTCAACCCCAAGACGGCGTGACACTGCCATATCCGGGATGTGGAATAGTACCTGCGGAGCTGGGGGGGGGGCGTTGATGTGGAGCAAGACGCAGCAGCAGAAGAGGACTCAGCCGAGGAGCTTATGGAAGAGGATGGAGTAGGAGGAGTAGAGAAGGTGGCAGCAGGCCTGCCTGCAAGTCGTGGCGGTGTCACCAACTCCTCCTCTGCAGAGCCACGCATTCCATGGTTGTCAGCCGTCAGCAGGTTTACCCAATGCACAGTGTAGGTGATATACCTGCCCTGACCATGCTTTGCAGACCAGCTATCAGTGGTCATATGGACCCTTGCCCCAGCACTGTGTGCCAGACATGCCATTACTTCCTTTCGCACAATCGAGTACAGGTTGGGGATTGCCTTTTGTGCAAAGAAATTTCGGCCGGGTGCCTTCCACTGCGGTGTCCCAATAGATACAAATTTTTTGAATGCCTCAGACTCCAGCAGCTTGTATGGTAAAAGCTGGCAGGCTGGGGGGCGGAGCCAACTACGGAGCAGTGAGGATGCATAGAGCTATAGCTCCCCTGCTACCATTGCCCATAACATAGATTTAATGAATGAATAGACCCCCAAATTTTATTTAATTGGCATATCATATCCTCCACTGCCCCTACACCCTATTTTGTGGCATATCTCTAAGACCGGGACCTTATTCACATTAGATAGCACCGGAGCTATTCGCCTGGCATCATCGCAATACCGGTATCAACTTGGGTCTCTCATCACCTATCCCACTCACCCGCTGACGTCTGATGGCATTCCGGTCACCCCTCAGACCCTTTTAACGCTGCTCTATCGCCAGGGATTAACAAAGGCACGGTGCCGCAAAAGCCCGCGAACGGCGGCCATCTTCTCAGACCTCCGTGCATACAAGCTGTCACAAGGAGCCTCTGGAACATCTGCGCTAACGCGCACACTTAACCCACCTCCTCTAGCCCTGTATGTTTTGCATCAGACAGTGGGACTTGGTGTCTCCCTTCTTGCAGCCTCACCTGGAGCCCCAGACTCAGACTAGAAGGCAGTTTGGCACACTTGAGATCTACACCGGAGATAACTCCCTGCATATGTCTGCATACACCATACCTGCGCAGCTGCTCTTAAGGAATCCCTGACTCCGGCCCAACAGAAGTGAGTACACTGCCTAAACCTACTGACCTAGGTGGCAGAACTGTATATCTGACTTTCTCTATATATCATGCTCAGCCCCCTCTTCCTGTAGTGAAGTGGTGCTTTTTTTGACCTAGCTCCCTACATCTGGTGATTACACAACACTGCAGCAGCATTTAGCTGTTTACACTTCTCCCTGGCAGCTGTAATCCCCCTTCCTAACACGGTCTGCTGATTTTGTGGGCTACAACCCTAATACCCAGGAACACCATCTGCAGTCACAGCCCCCCTTAGAACCTCTGCAACCACCTACTCATCTCTGCACCTATCATAATCTACAGAGACTGTATAACATCCAAGTCACTTGAATTTTTATTTCAATAAAGTGTCTTTGCAGAGAATCTACATAAGCAACACAAAAGCTGCACCTTTGCCCTCCTAGACGTCCCCCTCTCCCCCCTTTCCCGCGTCCACCCCTATGGCGCGGGTCATATCCTCACTCCTTTTACCGGTCTCGCCCAGAGGTGGTATATCCCCAGGAGAGGGGGAGTCACTCATCTATACTGCAGACTAGCAGTGGATTACTGAACTTTCTATCTATACTTTTGCATAAGAAAATGATGGGCTAGGGCACCTGGCTTGGAGGTGGCGGGGGTGGCATCTCCCCAAATTTCATCTATCACTGGTTCAGCGGTCTCAAGCTTCCATCATTAAACACCAATCCCTAGGTAATTTGGGAACCACTCACCTATAATATGGCGCAGTCTATAAAAAGAAAACCAAAACACCAGGAAAACCCTAAGAGGACTCTTACCGACCACTTTCACAGTAAAAACTTCTCAGACCCTGACCTATCGGGGGAAGACTCCAGAGATTCAGCACCCCCAGTAGCGGATAATCCTAGATCTGAGATACCTTGCAAAGATAAAACAACACTATCAACCTTTTTAGAATCTATTAGAATCTTGACTGATAAGATGGACACTCACTACTCATCCCTAAGGCAAGAACTCCGCCAATCAGTTGGCGAACTGAAAAGAGAGATCTCTTCCTTGGGAGAGAGAACTGAAATTCTTGAGAGAAAGCATGAGGATCTCGCAACTGACTACGCAACCCTCCTGGCTTACTCTCAGTCATTGGCAGAGCAAATGTCAGATCTCGAATCCAAACTAGCGGATAACGAAGATAGATCCCGCCGCAACAACCTCAGGATCCGTGGCATCCCGGAAGATGTCCCTGCATCAGACCTCCAAAAATATTTGGTCGCAC
This sequence comes from Bombina bombina, assembly GCF_027579735.1. Classification (NCBI taxonomy): domain Eukaryota; kingdom Metazoa; phylum Chordata; class Amphibia; order Anura; family Bombinatoridae; genus Bombina; species Bombina bombina. The sequence continues at coordinate 409,805,444 of NC_069505.1, forward strand.
TGTTTAAGGTTATCCTGGACTCCTCCACAGATCAGGATCTCCTGATGGACAGAGCTCACAGGTCTACACGCCCCCGTAATTCTGTATTCGACACCCCCAGAGACGTTATTGTACGTCTGCATTACTATACCACTAAGGAAAGGATCATGAGAGCCTCCTTCACCAACAGACCCCTCAAGGAGCCTTACAACAAGTTACAGATCTTCCCCGACCTATCCCCATACACACTGAACAAGAGGAGGACTTTTCAACAGTTCACCCTAGCCCTCAGACAAAACAAGATCAAATACAGATGGGGATTTCCTGTTAAGCTGCACGTACAGTACCAAGACTCCTCCCACACAATCTCCTCTATAGAACAAGGTATGAAACTCCTCACCACTTGGGAACTCACTGGCCCCCCTGGTCTTCCTCCCAGGAAAAAGGGAAAAACAGACGATCTGAACCCCTCAGCTTCAGAGTGGCACTCCAGGGTCTCCACTTCACCACCCCAAGACTCAGATCTCTCCTGACGTTCTCCTCAGAGTTACACGCTACACTTATAGCCCTTTTCCTGGTTCTTTGAGGGAACATTTCTTCTAGAAACCCTTCTAGACTGCTCTTCGGGGGATACCCTGGAGGGGGGAGTGCACACACGGGTACACATCTTACTCTTCCCTCACTCCCCCAGCCTCGGTCCCCCCAGTAGGACCTTTGCTATGGACATCCAACGGACAGGTAAGCCTAGAGCCCACATACGGGTACACACCTTACTCTAAGATAAAGGTTTAATGTGACAAGCTTATAGATTACGAGTTTAATTCTGTTTTGTTGAATACCCTAAATGTTATTTACTCTGTTGGTTTTCATTATTAAGATACTACATTTAGTCTATGTTTTGCACTAAAGGAAATTACAGGATCAATGTATACTGGCCTGACACAGGCATTATTTGTTTACTATTATGTACCTCCTTGCACCCTCTTTCTCTTGACCACAACTATCTTACACAGAGGGCCTAGTTAGTTTTTCTCTTAACGTTATCTGCACTTTTCTATCCCTTTCCACCAATATACCTATATTACTTAAGAAGTTTTGTTAGAGCTTACACTCTAGATTAGATTTTCAGGTCAACGAGACTATATTTACTCCCTGTTACATGTTATCATTACCACCCTTAAACTTCTATCTCTACGTACCCACCTTTCACGATACCTTCATTAAATGTCATATTCATACCCCACCTACCTCCTTCAAACTCTTTACTCCTTTTTTTTTTTTTTTTTCTCTCACTCCCTCATTGCCTACTTTAACTCTTACCTCTCGCCCAGGGTTAGGTCCTATACAAATAGTTACTTATCCAGCCCTCAACACTATACACACTACTATTTTCTGCTGAACCACTCCACCCACTTATTCATACAGAACTGGGGGGCTCCGCCCCCGCCGCCTCTCTGGCTTTCCACGCCTCTCTCCTACTCACACACCGTCACTGTCCCTATCCTCCTCTACGGGATTGCATTTCTTCTTTTCATCTTCTCCCACCTGCCTCCCTTCCCTATTACTAGTTCTATTACATACCCTCATCCCCCCCCACATTGAGTTGACCCCTTCACTCATCTCCACATTAATCCCCCACTGAATATACACTCAAGGCTCCGCCCCCCCCTCTCCCACCCCCCTTCCTCAGCCTTATACCTTACTCCTCCATATACATTTACTCAACTCACAGTCTTCTAATACATCTCCGTACTCCCTTCAATCCATACCCCTCTCCTCCCTTTAAACAAAGCGGCTCTGGCCCGCTGTCTCCCCTTCCCTGGAAAATATACCTTAGAAAGTGAAGTTAACTCCAGCTCCCTGCCTTCATAATTGGTACCCATTCATACTCTTTGGACTTCATTCCCTTTTTTTTTTTTTTTTCCTTTCTCTCTCTTCTCTCCCCCTCTCTCCTCTTCTTTGCTCCCCTTACCCCCACCCACAGAACATAATTTAGTCGCACCATGAAAGACCTACATCTTTTTTTTTTTTTTTTTAAATAATTTTTATTGAGGTTCTTTGTCAAACAAACAAGCAATTAGTAATTGTCAATACATGTTAAAAAAAAAAGAAAATAAATTGTTACAGAGTAGGTCGCCAATAGAAATCGCATAAGTACACAATACAATTAAGTGTCAAATTACACATTAAGTACAAACATTAAGCGCTATTCAAACAGCGCACCCGCTATAATCTAATGCGGCCACTTTTGGACCACAAAGATGTTATAAACATAATATAAGGTGGGTATACACTGATGCGACAGGGCCACTCATGGACCCCAAATGAAGAACCTCTCTTTTTAACTTTTTAAAACTGTAGTTAGCTGAGCTATGCGAATTACTAAACTAGATAAGGTAAATAGTGTCAGCTCATGCAATAATGATAACGTTTCTATAAAGAAAAGGGTAGTTAGGGTTGCAGTGACGTTCTTAGTATTAAAACCTGATAACTTAAGGGAGTAGCTTAAGAATTAGTAATCTAGATAAGGTGGATAATGTCAACTAAAAGCTATAATACAAAAGTTTCTATGAAATGATGAACCTCGTTTTTATAATGCTTTATATCATACATAACAAATAAACTATTGAAAGTTATGATAAGGGTTGCGGCATAGGCAAGAAAAGCTGCGTATTTAGTTCTCCTTAACCTCTGTTTTATGTTTTTTTTAAAGCTATAATTGGGATATATTGTAAATGACCAGGTAAATATCAAACATAAGTTAAGTAATGGTATAAGAGCTATTTAGAGATGTATAACAGCAAGGTAAGCCTCATTGTAAGCTCAATAAGTATATAAGAATTGCTTAGGAAAACATTATTTGTAAGAAAGGGAAATAATACTAAACAAACTTGTCCAGCTTTGGAGGAATAGTAGTGCCAATATAAGTTTATAGTGCAAGACATATTTATAACAAGGAAAAATAAGGTGTGGTATTGGATAGAGAAACCACATAATTCACTCTCCTGAAATAGGAGATATATTAAGGGGGGGGGGGAGGTGGTAAATTGAGTATGTTAGACCAAATATTTAAGTAAAGCGCCATATTACATAAAAGGGAATAACAATGATGTAGGACCTGCCTGCTCTAAAAACTGTGTAAAGGAAGCTGTGTATATGTATTCTAGGCCTTTTTACTGAATTGTTGATATCATTTAGGCAAGGGCTATATGTAATTTGGAGTGTTAAACAAATGGGCCAAAGGTAATAGACTTAGTAGGGCACGGGGTCTGGTTGTAATTGTGGGAATCATGTAAAGGTGATATATTTGGAGTAGATCATGCTCTGGTACAGAAAAATTGGGATATTTACATAGATTGTATGCTAGGGCACAAATAGACTATAGTAGTTAGGATGGGACCAGCTTAAAGTGCAATACATATAGCTATACAAAATTGTCCCCAGAGCAACATGGAATCTAAAATTGAAGTTGAGGCAGAATTAAATTACCCAATCTATGTGACCTAGGTAGCAGCAATGAAGCTGTAGCATTAAAGTGAAAACAGCAAAACATAACAATTGGGCCTTACAAAACAACTGCAAGGTGGAGCATACCAAATGTTAGGACGCAGCCTCGGCCGCTGGCTACGTCTGTACTGTATTGAAAGAAATAAACCCACTATACAGCTGCACTAATGTAGTGTGTAGACATTATAAGTATTCTATATGTCCCCATTCACAATTCTGCCAGATTAAGAAGTATATACAACAGCAGGACCCATCTAATAAAACATATAGCATCTCTGAACACTTCAGTACAGTAACAACAGGAGGGATGCACTGAGAAAACACACATTGCATACATATGTCATATTAAAAACAAACATTACTCTATAAGCAGCGATTGTGATATAACGTGTGCAGCACACAAAACCTTCACATAGACCTAACGTGCAAGACATAACTTAAGCTGTCATGTGGTGCCACAATGCCCAGAAGATCACAACAAGTAGAAATGTATTTGTATGATAAACTATAGCAGGCCATAGCTCCATAGTGAACACAATAAATAGCAGGTCAATATACACATGTGAATCTATAGCGGTATTCCATTGTGACATCCTAATATAACAAGTGAATGACACAGGACACTGAAATAATTATGGAGGACTTAATGACCTAAGGCAGCGATGCAAGTCAAAATTATTATATGATGGTGTTAACTATAACAAGGTGAGGAACACAGACACCATGCAACCTTGTAGTAATCAGTAGTAGCATCGCTGTCCTTCAATATCATGGTCAGTTTTTTGTTAGGCTATGTGGTCAAAATCGTTAGACAAAAGTCCCATGTGTAAGCAAAGATCACCTCCAGCTCACTGCAAGAGTCTCCGCGACCCTAGCCCACGCTATCAGGGCCAAAAAGAAGGTAAAGCAAAGAGCCTCCAGGGTCCCACTGTGGTTCCGACATATAGATGCAGCCAACTTTAAGCAGATGAGGAGAGCCTCTCCAGCTCTCCCAATGTTGAAGCAACCGAACTCCACAGCCATCCGATGTAAGTATCGGGAGTAGGTCCCATAACTGTTTAGCTGTGCGGTAGGTAAGTGGTCCGGTATCGGGATCCGAGATTCCAGATCTAGCCAGCTCCGCTGTGACTGCAGCTCTGAGTTTCACTCCTTCGTTAGGCGCAGACTCGCCTGCTGTAGCTCGCATTGCTGTGTGCTCTGTTATCCGATGCTCAGTCCCTTGACATGCTGAACTTTCAGCCGGACTTGCAGCAAGATCCGGGGTGCACAGCAAGCATTGAAGCTCCGGCGCAGCTCGGCTAGTCACCACTCCGCCCACTGTGTGTAAGCCTTCTTCCGACCAAGCACCTTCCTCAACTGTAGGTCCGAGCGACTTGTGGAAAGTGGCTGTAAACGCATGTTGATACGAGTCTAGGAGTTTGCGGATTTCAGCTAGGATCCAGAGGGTGTTCGCCATTAGTAGCTATGTCGTTGGCCCACGTGGTCACAAATATGGCTGCTGTGTGTGTGTAGGGGTTACAGTCAGGCCATTAATCACTGCCGTGTGAGCTTACAAAGATGGTCTCCTCTCCTTTTCTTAGCCGTGCTATTAGTTCATAGTAACATAGAGCATAATTTGTATTAAATTAGCACCATTTTGCAGAGTTTGAAGTATTTAGAAGTAATTAAAGTCGGAGCTCTGAAAACATGCGTCTATTCCTCTAGGCTGTTGGCTCCGCCCCCCCGACCTACATCTTTTAACCCTTAATGCTCAGGGATTAAATTCCCCTACCAAACGCAGCCTTCTATTTAATTATTTACGCAAAAACCGCGTAGATATTGCCTTCATTCAAGAGACGCACTGGACTCCCGAATATAGCAAACGATACACCTCCAAATATTACCCGACACTCCTTGCCGCCACATTCTCATCAAAATCTAGAGGGGTCGCTATCTATATAGGCAAAAATGTTATTTATGATCAGATCCATATCGAATCAGACCCCCAAGCACGCTACATTATTGCTGTCTGTAGAATAAATACTCACCTAGTGACCCTCTTTAACATATACGCACCGAATAGTAAACAAGTCAACTTCCTTAGAACTCTACTTAAGTCTGTAGCTTCTATACAGCAGGGAGACCTCATATTGGGTGGTGACTTCAATCTCATATGGGATATTCACATGGACAGACAGGGACCCCCACTATCTAGGAATGATAGAGCAACTCATTCCCTATCCTCAGCCTTCCAATCATTAATAATGCTACATGGCCTATACGACACTTGGCGCGCCCTACACCCACAGGATAAGGAATTCACTTTCTACTCTTTCCCACATAAATCACACACGCGCATAGATTACTTTTTTGTATATGCCAAATTCCTTGATGATATTCTTTCTGCGACCATCTCCCCCATCTCGTGGTCAGACCATGACTCACTTCATATACACATAGGCCCATATACTCGCCCACCTCCTTCTACCTGGCGCTTACAGGACTGGACTCTTACAGACCCACACCTCAAGACTGCCCTACAGAATATAATCACAGATTACATCTCCCTTAATGACAACAACCAGACCTCAGCCCAAAATCGGTGGGCTGCCTTGAAGGCAGTGGTGAGAGGCCATCTCATCCAATTCGAATGGGAGGCACGAGCAAAAAGCAAGGCCACCTTGTCTTCTCTCAATATCCAGCTCCGCCAACTAAGAGCAGACGTCTCTCACACATACTCCCCCTCTATCAATGACAAAATCTTAGAAACAACGAAACAAATCCAAACTCTTGAACTCAAGAAAACCCAATCCATGTTAGAGAAGTATAGAAGAATCTATTACCACTTTGGCAACAAAGCTACCACGCTTCTAGCCAACAAACTTAAAAATCGCACAGCTCAAGCCAGAATTATGTCTATACGAACCCCTTTAGGGACTCAGGTCACTGCCCCTCGCGAAATTGGCAACACCTTCAGACAATACTACTCCGACCTTTACAATCTTGAGTCCAATTTAGAATCTCTGGCCTGTCCAGTTCAGCATATCTCTGAGTTCCTTAGATCTCTCGCCCTTCCCTCATTATCACCCGAGGACTCCTCCCCTCTGGTGTCTCCGTTCACCACCCAAGATATCTCAAAAATTATATGCAATTTAAAATTAGGGAAAGCACCTGGCCCAGACGGCTTCACAGCTAGGTTTTACAAAACTTTTTTACCTCAGATTGCCCCTCTCCTTGGTAAGTTCTTCCAAGAGGTATTTTCAGGAACCCCTTTTGCAGCTGAATTTCTAGAAGCTGTTATAGTTACCATTTTAAAACCTGGTAAACCACCTGATCTCTGCAGCAGCTATCGGCCGATCTCACTGATTAACACCGACACAAAAATATATGCCAAGCTCCTTGCTAATAGGGTTGCAAAAGTGATCCCCTCCCTTATAGCGAGTGACCAGGTTGGATTTATCCCGAATAGAGAAGGCGTCGATGCAACCAGGCAAATTTTAGATGTCCTCCATCTGGCAGATTGCCGAGGGGCCCCCTTCCTGGCCCTGTCGCTAGATGCAGAAAAGGCGTTTGACAGGGTCAGGTGGGAGTTTCTATGGGAGACCATGCCCATCTTTGGCTTTCCTGCCTCTTTTATAGGTGCAGTCCAAACCCTTTATGATCACCCAACGGCCACTGTTTGTGGGGTAGGGTTCCAGTCTTCCAAATTCACCATCGCAAATGGTACTAGACAGGGCTGTCCCCTCTCCCCACTACTGTTTGCCCTCACCATAGAGCCCCTAGCTCAATCTATTAGAATAGACCCCCAGACCACAGGATTGGCCATAGGACCGCATATCCATAAAATTTCCCTTTATGCGGATGACATTACCCTTTTCCTCACCTCACCTGACACTTCTCTCCCTGCAGTCTTCGCTATTCTCAAGAAGTTCGGCTCACTATGTTTCTACAAACTCAATGTAACCAAAACTGAAGCCCTCCCTATAAACATTCCTCCACAAACTCTTTTGTCGCTGCAGTCCACTTATCATTTTCAATGGAAATCTTCCTCGCTCAAGATTCTAGGAGTCCACCTTAGCCCAGACCCTCTGACCACTATATCACAGAATTATACTGATAGACTCCCGGAGTTTAGGAAACTTCTTGATTCGTGGGAGTTTCGGGAGATCTCATGGACAGGCCGCATCGCAGCGGTAAAGATGTCCTTTCTTTCCAAGATTACCTATCTTTTTAGATCTATCCCTTACAACATCCCGAGAGCACTCCTTAATAGATTCCAAAGTCTAATCACTTCATATGTGTGGAGAGACCGCCGACCCAGGACATCGGGTCGCACACTTGAAAAACCGATCTTAGAGGGAGGCCTTGCTCTCCCGAATGTGATCTCATACTACAATGCCGCAAGACTCTCACACATTCCCAGATGGAATGATCCTGAGAGAAATCTTGGTTGGTATTCTCTAGAATCATCACTGCTGCCTTCGGGTATAACCCTCTCCGATATAATCTGGATTCCCCCCCACCATAGACGAGACGTTGACGACCTTCACCCTATCTTTAGACATTCACTACGATTCTGGGACCAGATCAGACACCACCCAGACATATCCCCTCATCCCTCCCCCGCCATGACAATCCCTGCTGCTCTTTACTGCCTCCCAGACTCCCACTATGACCTATGGCCACAGGCGCACACATTACAGATCTCTGACCTCTATGAAGAGGACAATTGGCTCTCGCACCCAGCAATGTGCGCTAAATTCCGACTCCCACCCAAGTTGCACTTTGAGGGATTCCGCCTGAGCACCCGCTTACGTACATGGGGTTATCCCAAACAAACACTACGTCCATCAACCACTTGGGAGAGAGCGTGACGGGGAGCTCATGCTCTCCGACATCTCCTGTCCCTTCACTACAATATACTTATTAATCTGACTCTCTCGCACAAAATCTCACAACATCAGGCTTGGGAAAGAGAAATCGGCTTCACTCTTACTCTTGAGAATTGGCACACCAGAATCAAAATAACCAAAAAGATCCTCCATTGTGCCACACTATGGGAACTACATTATAAGATCTTGGTTCGTTGGCACCTAGTGCCAACTATCCTACACAAGATCTATCACTCACAATCCCCAGAGTGCTGGAGAGGATGTAAGATGCTTGGCTCCCCGCTCCACATATGGTGGACATGCCCAGTGATTCAACCATTATGGCAAAAGGTATTTGCACTTCTCCGGACACTCGGTCTTACCCCCCCATTCACCCCTGAAGTTACCCTCTTACACATGCAGATGCCCAACCTCACTCCCTCTGGGGAAGCACTCACGATATATGTCCTCATGGCCACAAAACTGACCCTGGCAAGGGCTTGGAGGGAGGAGAGGCCGCCGACTCTTTCCCAGGTAATCGCATGTACACATTACATCGGCCAAATGGAACAATACTCGTACAGAGTACTTGACAGCACTAATACTTTCCACGAAATTTGGCTGCCATGGCTCACAAAGTTCCCCAACTGGTCCTCAAACTCTCAGACCTATTAATCATCTTCCACTCCCTTATACCTTCTTCTCCCCCCCACTTTTTTTTTTTTTACTTTCTTTTCTCTCTCCCTCCTTTCTACCCTTCATGTCCGCCTTATATAAACCTCAGCGTTCCATACTTGAACGAAATTGAGTACCAATATTATCTTAAAACACAGACTCAATATCAAAATCTATATATATAACAAGTTATTTTTAGAAAAGAGACCCATCTAAGGCATAGACCTGCTCTCACTCTTATTTTCATCTATCATTGCTCATCTTGGCATAAAAGTATTTAATTCCTCACATCTAATTGTATATTTCAATGACATATCTATGTACCTTCAATTCTGTATTTGCAGACAATGTTGTTGTTCATTAAGTTGTCTCAATAAAAAAATTTTTATAAAAAAAAAAGCTGGCAGGCTAAGAGTTCAGACAAGCCAGCTGTCAGACGCCAGGCAAGGGGGTGACTTTGTGACATTGGCTTCTTACGCTCAAACATGTCCTTGACAGACACCTGACTGTGGGCAGATGAGCAGGAACTGTTCCTGAAGAGAGACGGAGTGGCGGATGGTTGAGAGGGGGCAAGGAGGACAGCAGTGGTTGACATGGCTGAAGATGCTGGACCAGGAGGAGGATGGCGGCTTTGAGTTTGTGTGCTGCTTCTACTCATGTGTTGATCCCATAGGCGTTTGTGATGTGCGATCATGTGCCTTTGCAAAGCAGTTGTACCTAGGTGGGTGTTGGACTTCCCACGACTCAGTTTCTTTTGGCACAGGTTGCAAATGGCATCACTGTTGTCAGAGGCAGACACACAAAAAAAATGCCACACTGCTGAGCTCTGCGATGACGGCATTCTGGTGGTGGCAACAGCATGCGTTGATTGGCGTGCTGTCTGGCTGACCCTAGGTGCCGATGCATGCTGTCTGACTGTGCCAATAGCTCCTTGTGACGACCTCCCCCTGCTTCCAACTCGTCTCCTCCTCCTCCTCTCTGTCTCCCCATCTGAACTTTCACCCTGTTCTTCTTCTCTTCTAGCGGGCACCCACGTGACATCCACGGACGCATCGTCATCATCAACCACTTCACTTGTATCTGACAAATCAACAAAGGAAGCAGCAGTGGGTACAACATCATCATCATCACACCGTACGTCCATGTCTGTAATGCTGCCTGACTGAGACATATCACTGTTATCTACATCCTCTGTCAATGATGGTTGCGCATCACTCATTTCTTCCAACTGATGTGTAAAAAACTCCTCTGACAGATCAAGTGAAGCGGCTGTGGTGCTACTGTTGGTGGTGGTGGCAGGCGGGCGAGTGGTAACTTTAGAGGTGCCCAAAGATAAGCTGGAGGAGGATGGTGCGTCAAGGTTCGGAGCGGAAGCTGTAGAAGATTGGGTGTCCTGTGTTAAAAAGTCAACTATTTCCTCAGGATTTTTCTAGTTCATGGGACGTGGCCTCTGAACACTGGGCATTATTCTAGGGCCAAAGGGAATCACAGCACCACGACCACGACGGCACCTGCGTGGTGGCCTGCCTTCGCCTGTCATTTTTTTTTACATGTACACTTACACTACTGTTACAGAAGCATTAGTTATTTTGTTGTGAAGAAACTTATTTCCCAGCAGCAATGCCTGAACCAGCCAAGCCAGCGCCTAAGAAGGGCTCCAAGAAAACTGTAACAAGTATCATTTCATAAAGGGTTAACTCTGTTCAGTTTTGAGAAAACTATTTTCTGAGGCAGGTTTCCTAGCATATTGTGTACTGTAATTAAGTTTGTGATAAGCATTCACTGCTAGGTGATAAGAAGGACTCAATTGTTTTCTTGTGTGTACTTGTTATCTGCGGTGGCCTGTCCAAGGGCTTTGTCTAAATGTGTGATGGGGGATTTTATGCTTCCCCCCCTGGGAGTGCCCTGTGTGCATGTAACCTAAATAAAAAGCAGGCTGGGCATCCCAGTCCTCAGTTCTTGGTTGTCCCTCAATCGCAGCGTTGACTCGTTTTTGTGGGCAGAAGGGTATCCTAGCTGTACTACAGCTAAGGGGGATTATTCTACATTTGCGAGACTCATATAGAATACTATGGAAAGCAGTTTCTCCCCTCTTCAGCAATAGGAATCCAGGCTACTAAGCGGTCCATCTCTCAGCGAGACTAAGGGTAACCGTAACATTTGGCGGCAGCGGTGGGATTTTTCCTGGATTTCCTAGGAGAGGTACAGAACGGATGGAGAGCGCTTACGAAAAATTGAAGCGTACAACCCTAAAGGATTTACTTGAAAGCAGAGGGGGGTACGCCAGCAACCGGCCGAGGAGAGAGCTGATCGCAGAATTGACCGAACTGGATCAGAGCTTCACAATGGCGGAAACACCGACCACGATTAGTGACGAAAAAACCAGGATTGTTCGGGAGAGGCTCTCACTGTACGGGCCGAACCCCTCCATGGAATTGGTACAGCAGTTGATGGCGGAAGCGGACAAGGATATACGAGAGACTCGAGCCCACAAACTCAACCTAGCGAACGCACACCGCAATGCTGAAGCCCCGCAGGTAATCATCCCTGTCGAAAATGCTGGGAGGCCCAAGATACCCTATGCGGCATTTCGACCCTTCCTAGAGAGCGAGACAGGGATTGATGAATATTTGGCGGACTTCGAAAGGCAATGTGCCCTGCACCAGATTCCCAACAGGGAGTGGCCCACGATATTGTCTGGGAAACTATCCGGGCGAGCCCTGGAAGCCTTTCGTACTCTGGGTGCTGAGGAAGTGACACAGTATGAGCTAGTTAAGGAGACACTGTTGCGACGGTACGCAGTAACTCCGGACGCGTATCGCCGACAGTTTCGGGGCACGAAAAAGAAGCCTAACGATACCCATATGGAATGGGCGCACCGAATGCGGAGAGCGGCAAATCACTGGATGAGCGGAAGTAAAGCGGTGACTGGTGAGGAAATTTTACAATTGTTTCTCTTAGAACATTTTTATAATGGCATGGAACAGCAAGGGAAGGAATGGCTGCGAGACAGGCGACCTTCTACCTTAGAAGAAGCAGCCAAATTGGCCGATGAACATTATGACTCCCGTCTTCATGAACCCAGAGAGGTTTACCGTGCACCCCCTCGTGCTGAATTCCGAGCCCCGGTGCCCGCAGGGCCCGCCCGACACTCAGGACCACCCAATAACAGCTCTGAGCGTCCCAGACCGACTTGCCACCGATGCAAGCAACCAGGGCATTTCATGGCTAGCTGCCCCCTTAATACGCACCAGACACCCAGGAATTACAATTACCCCTCTGGGGCATATCGTCCGGCCCGGACCCTCTGTGTTAACCAAGAGGCCCCTATGGAGGAATATTTGGGGCCGCTTCACGAGGCGGACCCTGTATATGCTGCCTCAGATAACCGCCAGCACCATCGGCAGAAGGTATGGCTCGAGGGGCGATCTACCGAGGGATTGAGAGACACAGGGGCTACTATCACGCTGGTACAGAGTCATTTGGTGCCGGAGCACAAGCGATCTGGACAGACTGTGGCCGTTACAGTGGCGGGGGGGGATGTGTACAAAATTCCAACAGCTAAAGTGCATCTTGATTGGGGAGCGGGAAAGGGGGCTGTGAACGTGGGCATAATGGATAATTTACCTGCCGAAGTACTACTGGGCAATGATTTGGGCCCCATGACTTCTGCCTATGCTCCAGTATGCAACAACGAGGCGGACCCAGTGACTACACGGGCCCAAGCCCGGACGGAGCGAGAACTCTCACCAGTGCGGGAGACACAGGTAAGACCTACCCCGACATTGCCTGACATGTTAGGCCCCATACCCTGGGACACCCCAGATGCTTTCGAGACAGAGTCTAAGACTGACCCGACCTTACAAAAGTACCGGGAACGAGCAGAGACCGGAGGGGGCGGGGCAGATAATGAAACATTCTTATGGGAAAAAGGGAAACTATACCGCTGGACAGAGAAAAGGGGACAGCGTAGGCGACAGCTGGTAGTGCCCCACAAATACCGTCAAGAAATCCTCAAGATAGGCCATGACATCCCCTTAGCAGGCCACCTAGCTGTAACCCGTACCCTACACCGCATTACTCACACGTTCTTTTGGCCAGGGGTACACGCCGACGTTAGAACTTACTGTAACACCTGCGATGTGTGTCAACGAGTAGGAAGGCGAGGCGATCACCCTAAAGCCCATCTAGTAAATATGCCCATTGTAGAGGAACCCTTCAGCCGGGTTGCTATTGACCTAGTGGGACCACTGGCTACCCCTAGTCCCTCCGGTAAGCGCTACATTCTTACCGTAGTGGACTACGCTACCAGGTACCCAGAGGCTGTCGCCCTATCCAACATACAAGCGGATACGGTAGCGAATGCACTAGTACAGGTGTTCTCCCGGGTAGGATTTCCAAAAGAAATCCTATCCGACCGAGGCACCCAATTTACGGCTGAATTGACCCAACAACTCTGGCAGGTTTGCAAAATTAAGTCCCTCCTGAGCTCCCCATACCACCCCCAGACGAACGGGCTGTGTGAGAGGTTCAATGGGACCCTCAAGCAAATGCTCAAGACGTTCACTCAGGAATACCGAGACTGGGAACGCTTCCTGCCGCACCTCCTTTTTGCTTATCGGGAGGTGCCCCAGGAAACGACAGGGTTCTCTCCCTTCGAGTTGCTCTACGGAAGAAAGGTACGGGGACCCCTAAACCTGATCCGGGAGCACTGGGAGGGAGAGATGGAGACTGACGGTGTCCCCATTGTGCCATACGTGCTGGGACTCAGGGACCGAATGGAGCAATTAGCCAAATCCGTGCGGGCTAATCTCCAGTCGGCCCAGAGAAGACAGAAAGTATGGTACGATCGGGGGGCCCGAAAGAGAATCTTTACCATAGGACAAAAGGTGTTAGTACTTAAGCCGGTGAAGACAGACAAATTGCAGGCGTCCTGGCAGGGCCCCTACCAGATCGTAGAGAAAAGGGGAGACACCACTTATGTGATAGCTAGCTGCCACGACAACAATCTTAGAAAGACATTCCATGTAAACATGCTCAAGGAATATTTTGAGCGACCAGAGAACGTGACGGCCGTATGTTGTTCCCCTCAGGAAGGCCCCGACAGTCTACCCATTCCAGACCTATTAGAAAAGAGTCTCCCCACAGGTATAGTGGCTCAGGTTCAGATAGGAGACCGACTTAGCCCCACTGAAAGGGAGCAGCTCAACCAACTCCTACAGTCCAAACACCTCACCTTCTCCCCGAAGCCAGGGTACACTACTTTAACCACCCACCAGGTAGATACTCCGGGACAAGCTCCCTTGCGCCAGGCTCCGTACCGAATCCCCGAAGCAGTTAGGATAGGAATGAAGAAGGAGATCGATGAGATGCTCCAACTCGGGGTAATTGAGCCCTCCGATAGTCCCTGGGCCTCCCCAGTTGTCTTGGTGCCCAAGAAAGATGGGACCACCCGGTTCTGCGTAGACTATCGGAGGCTCAATGAAAAGACCGTGACGGACGCTTACCCTATGCCCAGGGTAGACGAGCTACTCGATCGTATAGCCAGGGGAAATTACCTGACCACTATTGACCTCTGCAAAGGTTACTGGCAGATTCCCCTGGCCCCGGAGGCTATCCCCAAGTCGGCATTCGTCACCCCATTCGGCTTATATCAGTTTAGGGTAATGCCGTTTGGGATGAAGAATGCCCCAGCTACATTCCAGCGCTTGGTGGATAGGCTCCTGGATGGCTTCCAGAGTTTTGCTTGCGCCTACCTGGACGACATAGCGATCCACAGTGAGTCATGGGAGGACCACTTAGCTCACATAGGAATGGTTCTGGATCAGATCCGGGCTGCTGGCCTGACTCTGAAGCCAGAAAAATGCCACTTTGGGATGGCCGAGGTACAGTACCTGGGTCACCGGGTGGGGTGTGGAAAGCAGCGACCAGAGCCGGCCAAGATAGAAGCTGTCGCCAATTGGCCCACCCCCATCACTAAGACTCAGGTCCTAGCCTTCCTGGGCACGGCAGGGTACTATAGACGGTTCGTACCAGGCTACAGCACACTTGCCAAACCCCTGACTGACTTGACCAAGAAGAACTTACCTCGACAGGTCCTGTGGTCTCCCCACTGTGAAACGGCTTTCCAGGCTCTCAAAAATGCTCTAATTAACGCTCCTGTCTTGGCGGCTCCAGCCCTTAACAAACGTTTTATCGTCCACACAGATGCTTCCATGTTCGGGCTGGGAGCCGTCCTCAGCCAAGTAGGCGAAGATGGAGGGGAGCATCCAGTTGCCTACATCAGCCGGAAGCTCCTGCCCCGCGAAGTCAGCTATGCAGCGGTCGAAAAGGAGTGTTTGGCTTTGGTGTGGGCATTAAAGAAATTGACTCCCTATTTATATGGGCAGGAGTTCACTCTGGTCACCGACCATAACCCGTTGGTGTGGCTGAACCGGGTCTCTGGAGATAATGGCAGGCTATTACGTTGGAGTTTATCGTTGCAACCCTTCAATTTCACCATTACTTACAGACCTGGGAAACAGAATGGCAACGCCGACGGGTTGTCCAGACAAACCGACCTCAGCCCCGCATAACCAGCGGTCTGGACAGCCTTAGTCTGCCCCGAAAAGGGGTCAGACCGTGTCTGCCAGAGTGTTCCACAGAAAGGGAGCACTGTTACAGAAGCATTAGTTATTTTGTTGTGAAGAAACTTATTTCCCAGCAGCAATGCCTGAACCAGCCAAGCCAGCGCCTAAGAAGGGCTCCAAGAAAACTGTAACAAGTATCATTTCATAAAGGGTTAACTCTGTTCAGTTTTGAGAAAACTATTTTCTGAGGCAGGTTTCCTAGCATATTGTGTACTGTAATTAAGTTTGTGATAAGCATTCACTGCTAGGTGATAAGAAGGACTCAATTGTTTTCTTGTGTGTACTTGTTATCTGCGGTGGCCTGTCCAAGGGCTTTGTCTAAATGTGTGATGGGGGATTTTATGCTTCCCCCCCTGGAAGTGCCCTGTGTGCATGTAACCTAAATAAAAAGCAGGCTGGGCATCCCAGTCCTCAGTTCTTGGTTGTCCCTCAATCGCAGCGTTGACTCGTTTTTGTGGGCAGAAGGGTATCCTAGCTGTACTACAGCTAAGGGGGATTATTCTACATTTGCGAGACTCATATAGAATACTATGGAAAGCAGTTTCTCCCCTCTTCAGCAATAGGAATCCAGGCTACTAAGCGGTCCATCTCTCAGCGAGACTAAGGGTAACCGTAACAACTACTATTAAGCAAGATATGAGTGGTGGCACTGGGCAAGTGGGCACAGTATACGCTGTGAGCCTGACACAAAAAGCAGACTGATGTTTCACAGTCCAAAAAGTTTTTATTTTTTTAAATGTACACTTACACTACTATTAAACAAGATATGAGTGGTGCCACTGGGCAAGTGGGCACAGTATACGCTGTGAGCCTGGCACACACGCTGCCAGGCAGGCAACTGCAATTAGATTACACAAGCAGACTGATGTTTCACAGTCAAAAAAGTTACACTAGCATGTTTCACAGTCAAAAAAGTTGTTTTTTTAAATTATTTACACTACTGTTACACCAGATATGAGTGGTGGCACTGGGCAAGTGGGCCTGGCACACATGCTGGCAGGCAGGCAACTGCAATTAGATTACACTAGCAGACTGATGTTTCACAGTCAAAAAAGTTTATTTTTTTTAATTATTTACACTACTGTTACACCAGATATGAGTGGTGGCACTGGGCAAGTGGGCCTGGCACACACGCTAGCAGGCAGGCAACTGCAATTAGATTACACTAGCAGACTGATGTTTCACAGTCAAAAAAGTTTTTTTTTTTATTATTTACACTACTGTTACACCAGATATGAGTGGTGGCACTGGGCAAGTGGGCCTGGCACACACGCTGGCAGGCAGGCAACTGCAATTAGATTACACTAGCAGAGTGATGTTTCACAGTCAAAAAAGTTTATTTTTTTAAAATTTACACTACTGTTACACCAGATATGAGTGGTGGCACTGGGCAAGTGGGCCTGGCACACACGCTAGCAGGCAGGCAACTGCAATTAGATTACACTAGCAGACTGATGTTTCACAGTCAAAAAAATTACACTAGCAGACTGATGTTTCACAGTCAAAAAAGTTGTTGTTTTTTTAAATTATTTACACTACTGTTACACCAGATATGAGTGGTGGCACTGGGCAAGTGGGCCTGGCACACACGCTGGCAGGCAGGCAACTGCAATTAGATTACACTAGCAGACTGATGTTTCACAGTCAAAAAAGTTTTGTTTTTTTAAATTTACACTACTGTTACACCAGATATGAGTGGTGGCACTGGGCAAGTGGGCCTGGCACAAACGCTAGCAGGCAGGCAACTGCAATTAGATTACACTAGCAGACTGATGTTTCACAGTCAAAAAAGTTTTTTTTTTTTAATTATTTACACTACTCTTACACCAGATATGAGTGGTGGCACTGGGCAAGTGGGTCTGGCACACACGCTGGCAGGCAGTCAACTGCAATTAGATTACACTAGCAGACTGATGTATCACAGTCAAAAAAGTTTTTTTTTTTTTAATTATTTACACTACTGTTACACCAGATATGAGTGGTGGCACTGAGCAAGTGGGCCTGGCACACACGCTGGCAGGCAGGCAACTGCAATTAGATTACACTAGCAGACTGATCTTTCACAGTCAAAAAAGTTTTTTTTTTTATTATTTACACTACTGTTACACCAGATATGAGTGGTGGCACTGGGCAAGTGGGTCTGGCACACACGCTGGCTGACAACTGCAATTAGATTACACTAGCAGACTGATGTTTCACAGTCAAAAAAGTTTTTTTTTTTTTAATTATTTACACTACTGTTACACCAGATATGAGTGGTGGCACTGGGCAAGTGGGCCTGGCACACACGCTAGCAGGCCAGCAACTGCAATTGGATTACACTAGCAGACTGATGTTTCACAGTCAAAAAAGTTTTGTTTTTTTAATTATTTACACTACTGTTACACCAGATATGAGTGGTGGCACTGGGCAAGTTGGCCTGGCACACACGCTGGCAGGCAGGCAACTGCAATTAGATTACACTAGCAGACTGATGTTTCACAGTCAAAAAAGTTTGTTTTTTTAATTATTTACACTACTGTTACACCAGATATGAGGGGTGGCATTGGGCAAGTGGGCCTTACACACACGCTGGCAGGCAGGCAACTGCAATTAGATTACACTAGCAGACTGATGTTTCACAGTCAAAAAAGTTTTGTTTTTTTAATTATTTACACTACTGTTACACCAGATATGAGTGGTGGCACTGGGCAAGTTGGCCTGGCACACACGCTAGCAGGCAGGCCACTGCAATTAGATTACACTAGCAGACTGATGTTTCACAGTCAAAAAAGTTTGTTTTTTTAATTATTTACACTACTGTTACACCAGATATGAGGGGTGGCATTGGGCAAGTGGGCCTTGCACACACGCTGGCAGGCAGGCAACTGCAATTAGATTACACTAGCAGACTGATGTTTCACAGTCAAAAACGTTTAGTTTTTTTAATTATTTACACTACTATTACACCAGATATGAGTGGTGGCACTGGGCAAGTGGGCCTGGCACACACGCTGCCAGGCAGGCAACTGCAATTAGATTACACTAGCAGAGTGATGTTTCACAGTCAAAAAAGTTTATTTTTTTAAAATTTACACTACTGTTACACCAGATATGAGTGGTGGCACTGGGCAAGTGGGCCTGGCACACACGCTAGCAGGCAGGCAACTGCAATTAGATTACACTAGCAGACTGATGTTTCACAGTAAAAAAAGTTACACTAGCAGACTGATGTTTCACAGTCAAAAAAGTTGTTGTTTTTTTAAATTATTTACACTACTGTTACACCAGATATGAGTGGTGGCACTGGGCAAGTGGGCCTGGCACACACGCTGGCAGGCAGGCAACTGCAATTAGTTTACACTAGCAGACTGATGTTTCACAGTCAAAAAAGTTTTGTTTTTTTAAATTTACACTACTGTTACACCAGATATGAGTGGTGGCACTGGGCAAGTGGGCCTGGCACAAACGCTAGCAGGCAGGCAACTGCAATTAGATTACACTAGCAGACTGATGTTTCACAGTCAAAAAAGTTTTTTTTTTTTTAATTATTTACACTACTCTTACACCAGATATGAGTGGTGGCACTGGGCAAGTGGGCCTGGCACACACGCTGGCAGGCAGTCAACTGCAATTAGATTACACTAGCAGACTGATGTATCACAGTCAAAAAAGTTTTTTTTTTTTAATTATTTACACTACTGTTACACCAGACATGAGTGGTGGCACTGAGCAAGTGGGCCTGGCACACACGCTGGCAGGCAGGCAACTGCAATTAGATTACAATAGCAGACTGATCTTTCACAGTCAAAAAAGTTTTTTTTTTTAATTATTTACACTACTGTTACACCAGATATGAGTGGTGGCACTGGGCAAGTGGGCCTGGCACACACGCTGGCAGACAACTGCAATTAGATTACACTAGCAGACTGATGTTTCACAGTCAAAAAAGTTTTTTTTTTTTTAATTATTTACACTACTGTTACACCAGATATGAGTGGTGGCACTGGGCAAGTGGGCCTGGCACACACGCTAGCAGGCCGGCAACTGCAATTGGATTACACTAGCAGACTGATGTTTCACAGTCAAAAAAGTTTTGTTTTTTTAATTATTTACACTACTGTTACACCAGATATGAGTGGTGGCACTGGGCAAGTTGGCCTGGCACACACGCTAGCAGGCAGGCCACTGCAATTAGATTACACTAGCAGACTGATGTTTCACAGTCAAAAAAGTTTGTTTTTTTAATTATTTACACTACTGTTACACCAGATATGAGGGGTGGCATTGGGCAAGTGGGCCTTGCACACACGCTGGCAGGCAGGCAACTGCAATTAGATTACACTAGCAGACTGATGTTTCACAGTCAAAAACGTTTTGTTTTTTTAATTATTTACACTACTATTACACCAGATATGAGTGGTGGCACTGGGCAAGTGGGCCTGGCACACACGCTGCCAGGCAGGCAACTGCAATTAGATTACACTAGCAGAGTGATGTTTCACAGTCAAAAAAGTTTATTTTTTTAAAATTTACACTACTGTTACACCAGATATGAGTGGTGGCACTGGGCAAGTGGGCCTGGCACACACGCTAGCAGGCAGGCAACTGCAATTAGATTACACTAGCAGACTGATGTTTCACAGTCAAAAAAGTTACACTAGCAGACTGATGTTTCACAGTCAAAAAAGTTGTTGTTTTTTTAAATTATTTACACTACTGTTACACCAGATATGAGTGGTGGCACTGGGCAAGTGGGCCTGGCACACACGCTGGCAGGCAGGCAACTGCAATTAGATTACACTAGCAGACTGATGTTTCACAGTCAAAAAAGTTTTTTTTTTTTAAATTTACACTACTGTTACACCAGATATGAGTGTTGGCACTGGGCAAGTGGGCCTGGCACAAACGCTAGCAGGCAGGCAACTGCAATTAGATTACACTAGCAGACTGATGTTTCACAGTCAAAAAAGTTTTTTTTTTTTTAAATATTTACACTACTCTTACACCAGATATGAGTGGTGGCACTGGGCAAGTGGGTCTGGCACACACACTGGCAGGCAGTCAACTGCAATTAGATTACACTAGCAGACTGATGTATCACAGTCAAAAAAGTTTTTTTTTTTTTAATTATTTACACTACTGTTACACCAGATATGAGTGGTGGCACTGAGCAAGTGGGCCTGGCACACACGCTGGCAGGCAGGCAACTGCAATTAGATTACACTAGCAGACTGATCTTTCACAGTCAAAAAAGTTTTTTTTTTTAATTATTTACACTACTGTTACACCAGATATGAGTGGTGGCACTGGGCAAGTGGGCCTGGCACACACGCTGGCAGACAACTGCAATTAGATTACACTAGCAGACTGATGTTTCACAGTCAAAAAAGTTTTTGTTTTTTTAATTATTTACACTACTGTTACACCAGATATGAGTGGTGGCACTGGGCAAGTGGGCCTGGCACACACGCTAGCAGGCCGGCAACTGCAATTGGATTACACTAGCAGACTGATGTTTCACAGTCAAAAAAGTTTTTTTTTTTTAATTATTTACACTACTGTTACACCAGATATGAGTGGTGGCACTGGGCAAGTTGGCCTGGCACACACGCTAGCAGGCAGGCCACTGCAATTAGATTACACTAGCAGACTGATGTTTCACAGTCAAAAACGTTTTGTTTTTTTAATTATTTACACTACTATTACACCAGATATGAGTGGTGGCACTGGGCAAGTGGGCCTGGCACACACGCTGCCAGGCAGGCAACTGCAATTAGATTACACTAGCAGAGTGATGTTTCACAGTCAAAAAAGTTTATTTTTTTAAAATTTACACTACTGTTACACCAGATATGAGTGGTGGCACTGGGCAAGTGGGCCTGGCACACACGCTAGCAGGCAGGCAACTGCAATTAAATTACACTAGCAGACTGATGTTTCACAGTCAAAAAAGTTACACTAGCAGACTGATGTTTCACAGTCAAAAAAGTTGTTGTTTTTTTAAATTATTTACACTACTGTTACACCAGATATGAGTGGTGGCACTGAGCAAGTGGGCCTGGCACACACGCTGGCAGGCAGGCAACTGCAATTAGATTACACTAGCAGACTGATCTTTCACAGTCAAAAAAGTTTTTTTTTTTAATTATTTACACTACTGTTACACCAGATATGAGTGGTGGCACTGAGCAAGTGGGCCTGGCACACACGCTGGCAGGCAGGCAACTGCAATTAGATTACACTAGCAGACTGATCTTTCACAGTCAAAAAAGTTTTTTTTTTTAATTATTTACACTACTGTTACACCAGATATGAGTGGTGGCACTGGGCAAGTGGGTCTGGCACACACACTGGCAGGCAGTCAACTGCAATTAGATTACACTAGCAGACTGATGTATCACAGTCAAAAAAGTTTTTTTTTTTTTAATTATTTACACTACTGTTACACCAGATATGAGTGGTGGCACTGAGCAAGTGGGCCTGGCACACACGCTGGCAGGCAGGCAACTGCAATTAGATTACACTAGCAGACTGATGTTTCACAGTCAAAAAAGTTTTTTTTTTTAATTATTTACACTACTGTTACACCAGATATGAGTGGTGGCACTGGGCAAGTGGGCCTGGCACACACGCTGGCAGACAACTGCAATTAGATTACACTAGCAGACTGATGTTTCACAGTCAAAAAAGTTTTTTTTTTTTAATTATTTACACTACTGTTACACCAGATATGAGTGGTGGCACTGGGCAAGTGGGCCTGGCACACACGCTAGCAGGCCGGCAACTGCAATTGGATTACACTAGCAGACTGATGTTTCACAGTCAAAAAAGTTTTTTTTTTTTAATTATTTACACTACTGTTACACCAGATATGAGTGGTGGCACTGGGCAAGTTGGCCTGGCACACACGCTAGCAGGCAGGCCACTGCAATTAGATTACACTAGCAGACTGATGTTTCACAGTCAAAAAAGTTTGTTTTTTTAATTATTTACACTACTGTTACACCAGATATGAGGGGTGGCATTGGGCAAGTGGGCCTTGCACACGCGCTGGTAGGCAGGCAACTGCAATTAGATTACACTAGCAGACTGATGTTTCACAGTCAAAAACGTTTTGTTTTTTTAATTATTTACACTACTATTACACCAGATATGAGTGGTGGCACTGGGCAAGTGGGCCTGGCACACACGCTGCCAGGCAGGCAACTGCAATTAGATTACACTAGCAGACTGATGTTTCACAGTCAAAAAAGTTTTTTTTTTTTAAATTTACACTACTGTTACACCAGATATGAGTGGTGGCACTGGGCAAGTGGGCCTGGCACAAACGCTAGCAGGCAGGCAACTGCAATTAGATTACACTACCAGATTGACGTTTCACGGTCAAAAAAGTTTTTTTTTTTCATTATTTACACTACTGTTACACCAGATATGAGTGGTGGCACTGGGCAAGTGGGCCTGGCACACACGCTGGCAGACAACTGCAATTAGATTACACTAGTAGACTGATGTTTCACAGTCAAAAAAGTTTTTGTTTTTTTTTATTATTTACACTACTGTTATACCAGATATGAGTGGTGGCATTGGGCAAGTGGGCCTGGCAGACACGCTGGCAGTTAGGCAACTGCAATTAGATTACACTAGCAGACTGATGTTTCACAGTCAAAAACGTTTTTTTTTTTTAATTATTTACACTACTGTTACACCAGATATGAGTGGTGGCACTGGGCAAGTGGGCCTGGCACACACGCTGCCAGGCAGGCAACTGCAATTAGATTACACTAGCAGACTGATGTTTCACAGTCAAAAAAGTTTTTTTTTTTAAATTTACACTACTGTTACACCAGATATGAGTGGTGGCACTGGGCAAGTGGGCCTGGCACAAACGCTAGCAGGCAGGCAACTGCAATTAGATTACACTACCAGATTGACGTTTCACGGTCAAAAAAGTTTTTTTTTTTCATTATTTACACTACTGTTACACCAGATATGAGTGGTGGCACTGGGCAAGTGGGCCTGGCACACACGCTGGCAGACAACTGCAATTAGATTACACTAGTAGACTGATGTTTCACAGTCAAAAAAGTTTTTTTTTTTTTAATTATTTACACTACTGTTATACCAGATATGAGTGGTGGCATTGGGCAAGTGGGCCTGGCACACACGCTGGCAGTTAGGCAACTGCAATTAGATTACACTAGCAGACTGATGTTTCACAGTCAAAAACGTTTTTTTTTTTTAATTATTTACACTACTGTTACACCAGATATGAGTGGTGGCACTGGGCAAGTGGGCCTGGCACAAACGCTAGCAGGCAGGCAACTGCAATTAGATTACACTACCAGACTGATGTTTCACAGTCAAAAAAGTTTGTTTTTTTCATTATTTACACTACTGTTACACCAGATATGAGTGGTGGCACTGGGCAAGTGGGCCTGGCACACACGCTGGCAGACAACTGCAATTAGATTACACTAGCAGACTGATGTTTCACAGTCAAAAAAGTTTTTGTTTTTTTAATTATTTACACTACTGTTACACCAGATATGAGTGGTGGCACTGGGCAAGTGGGCCTGGCACACACGCTAGCAGGCCGGCAACTGCAATTGGATTACACTAGCAGACTGATGTTTCACAGTCAAAAAAGTTTTTTTTTTTTAATTATTTACACTACTGTTACACCAGATATGAGTGGTGGCACTGGGCAAGTTGGCCTGGCACACACGCTAGCAGGCAGGCCACTGCAATTAGATTACACTAGCAGACTGATGTTTCACAGTCAAAAAAGTTTGTTTTTTTAATTATTTACACTACTGTTACACCAGATATGAGTGGTGGCATTGGGCAAGTGGGCCTTGCACACGCGCTGGCAGGCAGGCAACTGCAATTAGATTACACTAGCAGACTGATGTTTCACAGTCAAAAACGTTTTGTTTTTTTAATTATTTACACTACTATTACACCAGATATGAGTGGTGGCACTGGGCAAGTGGGCCTGGCACACACGCTGCCAGGCAGGCAACTGCAATTAGATTACACTAGCAGACTGATGTTTCACAGTCAAAAAAGTATTTTTTTTTTAATTTACACTACTGTTACACCAGATATGAGTGGTGGCACTGGGCAAGTGGGCCTGGCACAAACGCTAGCAGGCAGGCAACTGCAATTAGATTACACTACCAGATTGACGTTTCACGGTCAAAAAAGTTTTTTTTTTTCATTATTTACACTACTGTTACACCAGATATGAGTGGTGGCACTGGGCAAGTGGGCCTGGCACACACGCTGGCAGACAACTGCAATTAGATTACACTAGTAGACTGATGTTTCACAGTCAAAAAAGTTTTTTTTTTTTTAATTATTTACACTACTGTTATACCAGATATGAGTGGTGGCACTGGGCAAGTGGGCCTGGCACACACGCTAGCAGGCCGGCAACTGCAATTAGATTACACTAGCAGACTGATGTTTCACAGTCAAAAAAGTTTTGTTTTTTTAATTATTTACACTACTGTTACACCAGATATGAGTGGTGGCACTGGGCAAGTTGGCCTGGCACACACGCTAGCAGGCAGGCCACTGCAATTAGATTACACTAGCAGACTGATGTTTCACAGTCAAAAAAGTTTGTTTTTTTAATTATTTACACTACTGTTACACCAGATATGAGGGGTGGCATTGGGCAAGTGGGCCTTGCACACACGCTGGCAGGCAGGCAACTGCAATTAGATTACACTAGCAGACTGATGTTTCACAGTCAAAAACGTTTTGTTTTTTTAATTATTTACACTACTATTACACCAGATATGAGTGGTGGCACTGGGCAAGTGGGCCTGGCACACACGCTGGCAGGCAGGCAACTGCAATTAGATTACACTAGCAGACTGATGTTTCACAGTCAAAAAAGTTTTTTTTTTTTTAAATTTACACTACTGTTACACCAGATATGAGTGGTGGCACTGGGCAAGTGGGCCTGGCACAAACGCTAGCAGGCAGGCAACTGCAATTAGATTACACTACCAGATTGATGTTTCACGGTCAAAAAAGTTTTTTTTTTTCATTATTTACACTACTGTTACACCAGATATGAGTGATGGCACTGGGCAAGTGGGCCTGGCACACACGCTGGCAGACAACTGCAATTAGATTACACTAGTAGACTGATGTTTCACAGTCAAAAAAGTTTTTTTTTTTTAAATTATTTACACTACTGTTATACCAGATATGAGTGGTGGCACTGGGCAAGTGGGCCTGGCACACACGCTAGCAGGCAGGCAACTGCAATTAGATTACACTAGCAGACTGATGTTTCACAGTCAATAAAGTTTTTTTTTTTAAATTATTTACGCTACTGTTACACCAGATATGAGGGGTAGCACTGGGCAAGTGGGCCTGGCACACACGCTGGCAGGCAGTCAACTGCAATTAGATTACACTAGCAGACTGATGTATCACAGTCCAAAAAGTTGTTTTTTTTTAAATTATTTACACTACTGTTACACCAGATATGAGTGGTGGCACTGAGCAAGTGGGCCTGGCACACACGCTGGCAGGCAGGCAACTGCAATTAGATTACACTAGCAGACTGATGTTTCACAGTCAAAAAAGTTTTTTTTTTAAATTATTTACACTACTGTTACACCAGATATGAGTGGTGGCACTGGGCAAGTGGGCCTGGCACACACGCTGGCAGGCAGGCAACTGCAATTAGATTACACTAGCAGACTGATGTTTCACAGTCAAAAAAGTTTTTTTTTTTAAATTTACACTACTGTTACACCAGATATGAGTGGTGGCACTGGGCAAGTGGGCCTGGCACAAACGCTAGCAGGCAGGCAACTGCAATTAGATTACACTACCAGATTGACGTTTCACGGTCAAAAAAGTTTTTTTTTTTCATTATTTACACTACTGTTACACCAGATATGAGTGGTGGCACTGGGCAAGTGGGCCTGGCACACACGCTGGCAGACAACTGCAATTAGATTACACTAGTAGACTGATGTTTCACAGTCAAAAAAGTTTTTTTTTTTTTAATTATTTACACTACTGTTATACCAGATATGAGTGGTGGCATTGGGCAAGTGGGCCTGGCACACACGCTGGCAGTTAGGCAACTGCAATTAGATTACACTAGCAGACTGATGTTTCACAGTCAAAAACGTTTTTTTTTTTTAATTATTTACACTACTGTTACACCAGATATGAGTGGTGGCACTGGGCAAGTTGGCCTGGCACACACGCTAGCAGGCAGGCAACTGCAATTAGATTACACTAGCAGACTGATGTTTCACAGTCAAAAAAGTTTGTTTTTTTAATTATTTACACTACTGTTACACCAGATATGAGGGGTGGCATTGGGCAAGTGGGCCTTGCACACACGCTGGCAGGCAGGCAACTGCAATTAGATTACACTAGCAGACTGATGTTTCACAGTCAAAAACGTTTTGTTTTTTTAATTATTTACACTACTATTACACCAGATATGAGTGGTGGCACTGGGCAAGTGGGCCTGGCACACACGCTGGCAGGCAGGCAACTGCAATTAGATTACACTAGCAGACTGATGTTTCACAGTCAAAAAAGTTTTGTTTTTTTTAAATTTACACTACTGTTACACCAGATATGAGTGGTGGCACTGGGCAAGTGGGCCTGGCACAAACGCTAGCAGGCAGGCAACTGCAATTAGATTACACTACCAGATTGACGTTTCACGGTCAAAAAAGTTTTTTTTTTTCATTATTTACACTACTGTTACACCAGATATGAGTGATGGCACTGGGCAAGTGGGCCTGGCACACACGCTGGCAGACAACTGCAATTAGATTACACTAGTAGACTGATGTTTCACAGTCAAAAAAGTTTTTTTTTTTTAAATTATTTACACTACTGTTATACCAGATATGAGTGGTGGCACTGGGCAAGTGGGCCTGGCATACACGCTAGCAGGCAGGCAACTGCAATTAGATTACACTAGCAGACTGATGTTTCACAGTCAATAAAGTTTTTTTTTTTAAATTATTTACGCTACTGTTACACCAGATATGAGGGGTGGCACTGGGCAAGTGGGCCTGGCACACACGCTGGCAGGCAGTCAACTGCAATTAGATTACACTAGCAGACTGATGTATCACAGTCCAAAAAGTTGTTTTTTTTTAAATTATTTACACTACTGTTACACCAGATATGAGTGGTGGCACTGAGCAAGTGGGCCTGGCACACACGCTGGCAGGCAGGCAACTGCAATTAGATTACACTAGCAGACTGATGTTTCACAGTCAAAAAGTTTTTTTTTTAAATTATTTACACTACTGTTACACCAGATATGAGTGGTGGCACTGGGCAAGTGGGCCTGGCACACACGCTGGCAGGCAGGCAACTGCAATTAGATTACACTAGCAGACTGATGTTTCACAGTCAAAAAGTTTTTTTTTTTTTAAATATACACCTACTGTTATCCAGATATGTAGTTGTGGCACTGGGCAAGTGGCTTGCAGGCAAGCAACTGCAATTAGATTACACAGGAAAAAAAAAAATTATGTTTAGCCCTAAAAAAAGGGCTTCTTTGGGGTGCTGTCCTTAAAGCTAGAGATCAGATGAGGTCCTCAGGGATGTAGTGTACACTGAATACATGCCTTAGATATCAATTTCCCTATATAAAATCACCAGCAGCTAACTGTCCCTTCCTCTCCAACTAACAATGCAGCTTCCGAATGATTTAAAATGGTGCTGTACAGGAGCTGGGAGGGTCTGGGAGGGAGTTGGTATGATGTGCTGATTGGCTGGAATGTGTCTGCAGACTGTGAGATACAGGGTCAAAGTTTACTCAATGATGACAAATAGGGGGCGGATCGAACATCGCATATGTTCGCCCGCCATGGCGAACGCGAACAAGCTATGTTCGGCGGGAACAATTCGCCGGCGAACAATTCACGACATCACTACGGNGTCATGTCTGTGATAGGTTTGACCAAGGAAGAAAAGTTTTTAATAAACTTTCTATAGTAATTGGCGAAGCCCAAAAAACGTTGAATAGACCGAAGACCAACTGGGCGTGGCCACTGCAGAACTGCAGACAACTTGTCAGGATCCATGGAGAACCCTGCAACGGAGATAACATAACCTAGGAAGGTTACTTGAGTCTGATGGAACTCAAATTTCTTGATTTTACAAAACAGGCCATTCTCACATAGTCTCTGAAGAACCCGTGTAACATCAGAATGATGAGCCTCAAGTGTGGGTGAGTGTATGCGGATGTGGTCTAAGTACACCACAACACACTGTTGTAACATATCTCATAGGACATGATTACTAAATTCCTGGAAAAAAGCAGGAGCATTACATAGGCCAAAGGGCATTACAAGATTTTCATAATGCCCGCTCCAGGTGTTAAATGCTGTTTTCCATTCGTGGCCCTCCTTAATCCTAACAAGATTGTACGTTCCTCTCAAATCAAGTTTAGAAAAGAAGATAGCTCCCTTAAGGCGGTCAAAGAGTTCCGTAATGAGAGGAATAGGTTAAGCATTCTTAATGGTAAGATGATTAAGACCCCTATAATGGATGCATGGTCTTAACTCGCCACCCTTTTTCTTCACAAAGAAGAAGTCAGCCCCTGCAGGAGAGCAGGATTTGTGGATGATCCCCCGCAAGAGAGCATCGGCAACATACTCCTCCATAGTACAATTCTCCGCAACAGACAGAGGGTAAACCCGGCCCCGAGGAGGAATGGCTCCGGGTTGCAAGTCAATGGCACAATCGTAAGACCTGTGAGGAGGCAACGTACTGGCACGCACCTTGTCAAAAACGTCTAGGAACTCTCGGTACTCCTCTGGCAATTGAAATACCGAAGAAGTGCACAATTTTCCTACCTTAATTCCGATTGGCTGATAGAATCCTATCAGCCAATCGGAATTCGAGGGACGCCATCTTGGATGACGTCCCTTAAAGGAACCGTCATTCGTCGGGAAGTCGTCGGCCAGGATGGATGTTCCGCGTCGGCGGGATGAAGATGGATCCGGAAGAAAGAAGATTGAAGATGCCGCTTGATAGAAGACTTCAGCCCGATGATGGACCTCTTCAGCGCCCGCTTGGATCAAGACTTCAGCCCAATGATGGACCTCTTCAGCCCGATGATGGACTTCTTCAGCCCCCGCTTGGGCTTGGATGAAGACTTCGGAGGCTCCTCTGGACGGATCGGTGATACCCGGCGTGGTGAAGATAAGGTAGGGAGATCTTCAGGGGCTTAGTGTTAGGTTTATTTAAGGGGGGTTTGGGTTAGATTAGGGGTATGTGGGTGGTGGGTTGTAATGTTGGGGGGGGTATTGTATGTTTTTTTTTACAGGCAAAAGAGCTTAATTCTTTGGGGCATGCCCCGCAAAAGGCCCTTTTAAGGGCTGGTAAGGTAAAAGAGCTTTTCTATTTGTATTTTAGAATAGGGTAGGGCATTTTTTTATTTTTGGGGGCTTTGTTATTTTATTAGGGGGCTTAGAGTAGGTGTAATTAGCTTAAAATTGTTGTAATCTTTTTCTAATGTTTGTAAATTATTTTTTTATTTTTTGTAACTTAGTTCTTTTTTTATTTTTTGTACTTTCGTTAGTTTATTTAATTGTATTTATTTGTAGGTATTTTATTTCATTAATTTATTGATAGTGTAGTGTTAGGTTTAATTGTAGATAATTATAGGTATTTTATTTCATTAATTTATTGATAGTGTAGTGTTAGGTTTAATTGTAACTTAGGTTAGGATTTATTTTACAGGTAATTTGTAATTATTTTAACTAGGTAGCTATTAAATAGTTATTAACTATTTAATAGCTATTGTACCTGGTTAAAATAAATACAAAGTTGCCTGTAAAATAAATATTAATCCTAAAATAGCTACAATATAATTATAATTTATATTGTAGCTAAATTAGGGTTTATTTTACAGGTAAGTATTTAGCTTTAAATAGGAATAATTTATTTAATAAGAGTTAATTTTTTTCGTTAGATTTAAATTATATTTAATTTAGGGGGGTGTTAGTGTTAGGGTTAGACTTAGCTTTAGGGGTTAATAAATTTATTAGAGTAGCGGTGAGGTCCGGTCGGCAGATTAGGGGCTAATACTTGAAGTTAGGTGTCAGCGATTTTAGGGAGGGCAGATTAGGGGTTAATACTATTTATTATAGGGTTATTGAGGCGGGAGTGAGGCGGATTAGGGGTTAATAACTTTATTATAGTAGCGGTGAGGTCCGGTCGGCAGATTAGGGGTTAATAATTGTAGGTAGGTGGCGGCGACGTTGGGGGGGCAGATTAGGGGTTAATAAATATAATAAAGGGGTCGGCGATGTTAGGGGCAGCAGATTAGGGGTACATAGGGATAACGTAGGTTGCGGCGGTGTGCGGTCGGCAGATTAGGGGTTAACATTTTTTTATTAGAGTGGCAGTGATGTGGGGGGGGCTAGGTTTAGGGGTACATAGGTAGTTAATGGGTGTTAGTGTACTTTAGAGCACAGTAGTTAAGAGCTTTATGAACCGGCGTTAGCCCAGAAAGCTCTTTACTCCTGGCTTTTTGCTGCGGCTGGAGTCTTGTCGTTAGAGTTCTAATGTTCACTTCAGCCAAGACTCTAAATACCAGCGTTAGAAAGATCCCATTGAAAAGATAGGATACGCAAATGGCGTAGGGGGATCTGCGGTATGGAAAAGTCGCGGCTGCAAAGTGAGCGTTAGACCCTTTCATGACTGACTCTAAATACCAGCGAGCGGCCAAAACCAGCGTTAGGAGCCCCTAACGCTGGTTTTGACGGCTAACGCAGAACTCTAAATCTAGCGGTAAAATAATACACAATATGTGCAAACAATTTAACATAGAACAGGTATTTAATCAACCATGACAGGTGCATTCTGTTTTGAGATATGTAGAGAGGGATCTCTTAAAGGATATTAGGCTTGGGGAAGGTTTGAAAGTGTGTGGGAGGTCGTTCCATAATTGTGGTGCTCTGTAGGAAAAGGAGGGTCGAGCTGCTTTCTTTTTGTATTGAGGCAAGCTAAATAATGTGCTGGTATTGGATCGGAGGTTATAGGAGGTGGGAATAGCCGGGGAGAGCATTCTGCTCAGGTAGGGTGGGAGCTTCCCAGAAAGTCTCTTAAACACAAGGCAGGAAAGATGGAGGAAGCGTCTGGATTCCAGCGACAGCCAGTTTAGTTCTTTTAGCATGTCACAATGGTGGGTCCTGTAGTTACATTGTAGCACAAAGCGGCTGAACAAGTTATACAATGTATTTAGTTTATTAAGGTGAGTTTGCGGTGCAGGTGCATATACTACGTCCCCGTAATCCATGATAGGCATCAGCTTTTGCTGTACAATCTTTTCCTTTACTGTAAAGCTGAGGCAGGATTTGTTTCTGTACAGGGCACCTAGTTTTGGATAAAGTTTAGATGCAAGTTTTTCTATGTGGAGGCCAAAAGATAGATTGGGGTCTAGCAACATACCCAAGTATTTGAAAGAGTGGACTGTGGTCAGCGTGCAATTGGATTTTGTTTTTATGCGTGGATGGGAATTTAGTAATTTGCGTAATTTAGGTCCTGTTCCAAAGATCGTTGTGACAGTTTTGTCAGTGTTTAGGAAGAGTTTGTTTTTTGAGATCCACTTTTCTACCTCTGTGAATTGGTCTTGGAGCACTGCTTCAAGCTGCGGCAGATCGGAATTGTTTGCATAGATTACCGTGTCATCTGCGTACATGTGTACAGTTGAGGATTTGCAGACATTAGGCAGATCATTTATAAATAATGTGAATAGTAGGGAGCCGAGAATGGATCCTTGGGGAACACCACACGTGACCGGAAGAGGGAGGGAGTCACTGTCAGAAATGTAGACATATTGTGATCGATCTGATACATATGATCGAAACCAGGTTAGCGGACGATCACCAATACCTGAGCTTTTTAGTTTGAGCAGTAGTATGTTGTGGTCTACTGTGTCAAAGGCCTTTGCAAAATCAAGGAAAATAGCTCCAGTTAGGTTTCCTTGTTCCATGCCAGTTTGGATGTCGTTGCAAACTTTTAGGAGGGCAGTTGTAGTGGAGTGATTCGGGCAAAAACCTGATTGATCAGGGGTCAGATAGTTAGATTGTTGGTAATACTCACATAGTTGCATATGGACCCATTTTTCTAAGATTTTTGACAATACTGGGAGTAAAGATATAGGACGATAATTAGAAACCAAGGTTAACTCCCCACTTTTATGGATAGGCACTACTCTTGCAGTTTTCCAAAGTTTGGGTATGTATCCAGACACCAAGGATTCGTTAATTAGGGTTGTGACGGGTTTAGCAATTGCCGGTGCATTGAGCTTCAATAGCATTGCTGGGATTTGATCAGGTCCAAACTGGTTTTTCATTTTTAGATTATTAAGGTGTTTCTTAACGACATTGATGGGTACAGGTCTAAAATTTAACTTTTGTATATTGGGTCTTTGCTGATTTAGTGGGGCCTGATCCACATTTGTAGTTTCAGGATGCATGTCATTTATTAGTTAGTCAATCAGGGTGGTGGAGCATCCGACAAAATAACTATTAAAGGCATTTGCTACTTATAAGGGGAGTTGCAGGGTTTGGTTGTCCACATTGACAGTGTGGGGGGGAGGGGGTTGGGAGTGGATTGGTGGATTTTGTAAGTTGTTTATGAGTTTCCAAAACTTTCTAGGGTTTGATATGTTATTGTTCAGATTTTCACAGAAATATTGGGCCTTGGCCAATTTTGTTTGTTTAGTGCATATATTTCGCCATTGTCTATATACACAGTGATCTTTCATAGAGCCTGTATGCTTGAACTTTGACCACAATGAATCCTGAAACTGGTACATTTGAATGAGGTCAGCTGTGATCCAATTTAAGTGTGCTCCTTTTACTCTCACCTTACGCAGCGGGGCATGCAAATTAAAAACTTGTAGGAGTTCAGACTGGAAGAATTCTACTGCAGAATCTAGATCTGGGATTAGGTTTAATCTGTGCCAGGGGAGGTTCTTAATGTCATTTAGAAATGATTGAAGATTACATTTTTTTATGTTGAATTGTTTTTATTGAAGTTTTACATATAACAAAACAAATAAAATCAAATAATATAAAATAAAATAAAATAAAATACATGTGTCAATCGTTTTTCTTCGTAATGTTCATATTTTACAGTATATAACCTCAGCAGAAATAAAATCTATCCATAGTTTACAGATCAGTGAAAACAGGGTATTTATGTGTTCTATACCATCCTTACGTTTGTCCTCATCGAGGGCCCCGGCTCTTGTTTTAAATTGTAGGATCTGGAGCATGAGTATTATTCTGGGTGGTTTTTCTTTTTG
The DNA here is from genome assembly GCF_027579735.1 of Bombina bombina. Taxonomy (NCBI): domain Eukaryota; kingdom Metazoa; phylum Chordata; class Amphibia; order Anura; family Bombinatoridae; genus Bombina; species Bombina bombina. The sequence goes on from NC_069505.1 coordinate 409,839,400, forward strand.
ACTCATGGTACATTACAAAAGGTTCCCATCTTGTGAGGAATCTTTCAGTATCGTTAAGGGTTTCAGCTGCTGCACTTGCCATATTGTAATGATACTCTAATTTGTTATAGATAAAGGTTACGTCAGGTGGAGTGGATTTCCAGAATTGGGCTATGCTGATTTTAACTACCGTGCATACCATCATGACTAGTTTAAGGTGGGTCTTTGGAATTCCTGGGATTGGGAAATGAAGCAGAGCTTGCTCTATCGTTAATGTTATTTGTTTTTGGAAGATTGCACTTAAAAGTCGTGAAGTGTAGTCCCAGGTTTTCTTAATTTACTCACATTCCCACCACATGTGGATATATGTGCCTCTTTCCCCACACCCTCTATAACAAAGCTGTGATAGTGAGCCCCCTGTTTCGTGTGTCCTTGTGGGATGGAGGTACCATCTGAATGCAATTTTTATGAAATTTTCTCTAAGTTGAGCGTTCTGCGTAAAGGAAGCACCATTTTTAAGGTTTGTATACCATGTTTCAAGTGGCCAGACTTTACCTATGTCTCGTTCCCATCTACTGATGGTTTGTGTTTTTTCTTTGTTTTCTGTGGAATTAAAGATTGAGTATAAGGTTGATATCACTCCCGATATCTGAATGGCTGTAAGGCATAGTGTTTCTAGTTTTGTGTTTGGGGGGGGGTTTCGCTATACCTAGTATCTCAATCGCCCTCGACCTCAGTTGCAAGTAATGATACCATATGTTCTTGTCACTAACATCTAGGTTATGATATTGTTCAAAAGATAATACTTTATCTGCTGTAATCACGTCTGCTATTCTATAAAGCCCTTTATTAGACCATTTCTGCTGAACCTCTATGTCTATTGAGGTGTCAAGCGTTACTAGAGGGGTTAGTGTGGATCTATCTCTGATAAGAGTGTATTTCGAATTTAGGTATTTCCAAATGTGGATAGTGTGTTCAATCGCAATAAATTTACTGTTATGTTTGTGCTTTGAGAGATGTGGGGCCCAGAGCGCTCGGGATAGGAAGTTTGTCTCTAGAATGTTCGACTCAATGTGGGTCCAACTCTTCTTACTATTATCTTTAAACCATTGTATGGTCTGTGACATTCTTGCGGCATGGTAGTATGAGATTAAATTAGGCACTCCTACCCCTCCTTCGTTTCTAGTTGTACACATTACTTTTCTGTTGATCCTGGCTTTTTTCCCTTGCCAAATGAATTTTAGTAAATCTCTTTGTAGTTTGTGTAATTCTGAGAGTGGGACAGAGATGGGGAGGGCTCTAAACAAGTATAATATTTTGGGTAATAGTGTCATTTTAGTGGTAATAATTCTGCCGTACAGAGAGATTTTAAGTTTAATCCATTTACTGATTAAATCTCTAATATGCTTGAACATGGGTGTATAATTAGATTGATAGAGACTATGTATGTTAGTTGGAAGATTTATCCCTAAGTACTTAATAGTCTTCTTGGCCCATTTAAATGCAAAATTGAGTTCCAGTAGTTTTTTTGTATGCTGTGGAAGTTTGATGCTTAAGGCCTCGCACTTGTCTTCATTTATTTTGTAGCCTGAAAGGTTACTAAATTGTTGCATTATATGATATAGGGGGGGAAGAGATAACAGTGGTTTAGTCAGTGACAGGATGATATCATCTGCGAATAGGGATAATTTGTGGTCTGTTACTCCATCGTTAATACCTGCTATATTCTGATCATCTCTTATTTTAATTGCCAAAGGCTCAATACAGAGGGCAAATAATAGGGGGGATAGTGGACAGCCTTGGCGGGTGCCGTTCTTAATCTGTATTGCTTGGGACTGGTAGCCAGATAGCCTAATGAATGCCGTTGGGGATGAGTAAAGATTGGTGATCGCGTCAAGAAATTCACCCCTAATACCTGTTTTCTTGAGGACCGCAAACATATATTGCCAATTAACTCTGTCGAACGCCTTCTCTGCATCCAGGGCTAGAAACAGAGAAGGCGTCCCTCTGACTGTGGCGAGATTAATCAAGTCTATCACTTTACGGGTGTTGTCTGGAGCCTCTCTACCGGAGACAAACCCCACTTGATCTAAGTGTATAACCTTGGTAAGTAGAGGGTTCAATCGATTTGCCAATATTTTGGTGAATAGCTTTATGTCTTGGTTTATCAGTGATATAGGCCTGTAGTTTTGGCAGTGCTGCTTATTTTTGCCTGGCTTCGGGATTACTGTGATTCTGGCTGTTAACATCTCGGGGGGTATTACTTTATTTTGTAGAATAGAGTTGAATACATTCGTTAGTTGTGGTATTAGAATAGGTTGCAGCAATTTATAGAAAATTCCTGAGTATCCATCTGGCCCTGGTGCCTTAGAACTTTTAAGAGTTTTTATGGCTAATTTTACTTCTTCGTGGGTGATCGGACTATTCAGGGCATCCCTATCTTGTTCAGTTATGGATGGCAAGGAACTATTTTCTAGGAATGTGTCAAGTTCTTTAGTTTTGTCTATATTAGATTTGTTATGCGTGAGATTGTATAATTTATGGTAGTACTCAGCAAATGTATTTGCAATAGACAGGGGGTCATTAGTCGTTTTATTATCCGACAGTTGTAATTGGGGTACAGTAGTGATTCTGGTAATTTCTTTCAATTTATTAGCCAACATTTTGTCGGGTTTGTTGCTGTAAATATAGTATTGTGTGTCTATCATTTTGATTGTCCTAATTGCATCTTTATTTAAGAGATGATCTAGCTTGTCAGTTTTAATCTTTAATTGTTTCATTAATCCTTTCGTTGACTTATCTAAAATTTTAGTTCTTAAGAGATTAATCTCTGATTTCAGTTGCTCAATTTGGGTGTTTTTGATTTTATGCCGCTTGTTTGATTCTGTGATCAAAAGACCTCTAACATAGGCTTTTAATGCCCCCCATTCATAGATAGGGTTGGAGGTAGTGTTTTTATTAAGTGCAATAAACTCCTGTATGTGTTGTTGGATTGTATTTAGTATCAACTTATCTTGTAATAGGTTGTGGTTGAGTGTCCAGGCTTTTATTCTCTTTGGGTTAATCATTCCCGATAACGTAATTTCTACCATGGAATGGTCTGACCAAACGCAATTTATAATTGTAGCTTTAATCAATAAGGGCACCATAACTTGACTTAGGAGAATGTAATCGATTCTTGAGTATGAATTATGTACTGGGGAGTAATATGTATAGTCTTTTACTGTTGTGTTGAGTGTTCGCCAACTATCTATTAGGTTATGATCTAGGGTGAAGTCTTTTAAAACTTTATGGGTGGGTCTGCGTGCTTTTTGTTGTGAGATAGTTACTATTGATCTATCTACATTATCATCCATGGTTGTATTGAAGTCTCCCCCAATAATTGTTTTGTACCTTTTCCAGAGTGTAAGTTGTTTGCTAAGTCTAGACATGAATGGAGATAGATGTTCGTTAGGGGCATAGACATTTACCAGTAGGACCGGGGTGTCTTGTATGAGGCATTTTAGAATTAAGAATCTCCCCTCTTTGTCCCTTATAACTGATTCTTCTTTAAAGTTTAATGAGGAGTGGAGGAGAATTGTAACTCCACACCTTTTGTTTGGATTGATTGAATGGTATTGTGTAGGGTATGTTTTATCCCAGTATTTAGGGGTGTAAGATCTGGTAAAATGTGTCTCCTGCAGCATCACTATTTGCGCTTTTAGGGACTTATATTCATTGATGGCCTTTCTGCGTTTTATGTCAGAGTTCAGTCCTCTGACGTTATGTGATATAATTTTAATGGACATAATAGCTGGATAAGCATATTGCTATTGTTTCCCTATCTTTACCCCCTGAATGGAGTTCACAGAACACCTTAATGCTCACATATTGTTGCTTAATCTTACCACTCGAAGAGCCGGGACCCTCGTGGGATTGCTGTGGGGTGCCATGCTGTGGGATAGCCCTTACAGTATATCTCGGTGGGAGACAAGAGGATTTTTTGAGGATACTTAGAAAGTGGAACCAGCTATGCAGCCGATAATCGTACAATGGTATAGGCTTCAAAAGGAAGCTCATCCTGTAACACAAAGCAGTTTTGAGAAACACATGTAAAAGTAACAAAAAAATAAACATGTCAGCAATTCTAACTTAAGTATTCCTAGTAGAGGAACGAAACATGGCATGCATTCGATGTATACATTGATCTGAACAATTCTAACTTGGGGAGGGAAGGGGAGGCAGGGGAAGTTGAAGGAATATGCATGGAGGGTAAGGACAGGGAAGGAATAAGGGGGTATGAAGAAGGGAGAGTAAGGGATGATGGATGGGGAGGGGGGGGGGAGGGGGGGGGAGAGGGGGGGGATCCCGAGATACTAGACGGCATCTCATTCTGCAAAAATAGAAAATAGTGGGGCACTGGTTATTTATCAACCAAAGATAAAAGTTCAAACATGGTGCTAATAAATGAGTTCCATATGTTGCAATAAACTGTGGTAATCAGTCTCTGAAACTTCTCTTATTTAACTGTTAACTTAATCAGTGCCCCTTAAGATATCTGGAAGCCTAATTGCTTCCACCAATGTTATTACCAGTACCGTCTCTTATTGTTACAGCACTTCACTCCGGGTCTTCATCTTCTGATGAGGATTCTGATTCTTTAGGGTCGCTTGGTGTAGGTTTTCTTCGTTTGGTCTTACCCATTTCACGGGCCGGCGTCCACTCTCTTTGAAGATTTTTCTTTGTAGTCTTGCTGGGTGCAGGTGTGTTGGAACTCTCAGTTGGAATTTTGAGCTTGGCCAATAGTGAGAAGCCTTCTTCCCTAGTAGTGCAGCTATACATGATGTTTTGGATGGAGAAGACTAACTTGAATGGGAAGTTCCATCTGTATTTGATGTGAGCAGCATTGAGGGCTGTTGTTATGGGTTTCAGTTCTCTCCTTTTTCGGAGTGTGATGGGGGCTAAATCGGTGAAGATTTGGATATCATGTCCATCATAAGTGATAGTCTGGTTATTTCTTGCAGCTTTTATTATGAGTTCCTTAATGTGAAAGTAGTGAAGTTTAGTTATAATGTCCCTTGAGGCGAATTGCTGTGGCTTTGTCAGTGCCCTGTGCACACGATCCATAAGTAGCATGTCTACTTCCACTTCAGGAACTAGTTGATGGAAAAGATCTGTGATAGTTTCATCTAAGTTCTTATAGGATTCCGGAAGGTTTCTAATGCGGATATTCGATCTGCGGGATCTGTTTTCAAGATCCTCGATGTGATCCTCTAATTTAGTTATATAGGTAGAGTTCTCCTGTATTGAGTGGCGTAGCTGGGGGATTTCTTCCACTATATTATCCAGTTTGTTTTCTAGTTCAGCCGTACGACCTCCAATTTCTCTGATATCCAGTCTTAATTCTGAAATAGCGGATTTTAGTTCCTCCTGGAATAAAGATTTTATCTGTGTTAAAAGTTCTTTATTGGATATCGACACAGTGGGGTGCTCAGTAGCCATTTGTGGGTTTTTTGTAGGGCTAGCGGTTTGAGTTGTGATGCTTTTATCTAAGGTTTTTTGCTTTGCTTGAGATTTTGATAAACATTCTTTGACTGTCTGCGTTTTATTTTTCATTGTAATGCAGCTTTCTTGTGTCCAGGGGATGGTGTGCTCTTTAATTGCTATTCAAAAGGTGGAAGGTTTATTGGCTTAATATAGCTGGAATATGTACTCGGGATCTGGAGTAGCTTAGGGAAATTACATTAGACGGAATTGCTCATAATCTTTAGTGATGTCGGTATAGACAAAGTGGATCTTTAGTTTGCCATTACTTTCCTCATTCAGAGTGATGTGCTACATATCTCTATCTTTCCTGCTGAGGGGGTGAGATAAAGAGTTACTGAAAAATCTTGTGAGTCCCTGCAGCTCCTATTCCTCCGTTGTGTAACTGAGCCCTCCGGTTCTGGCCACCTGGACTGTCCTGTTCCAAGGCTAACTGCACCTCCAAACAAGGCAGGCAGCAAGGATGTCTCTCCCAAGGAGGGTCGAAAAGGAAAAGGAGAACTGTAGGTTTTGCTTGTTATTAATACGCCATGAGCAGTGAGTCTGCTTTTTTAAGAAAAAATATTATAGTCTGTTCTGAATCTGGCTTTCAGTATTGTGGCGCAGCCGGGGTATGTGGGATCTGCTTATTTATTTTAAGGTACTGGTGCAGCAGTCTGTGTAGGAGAGAGAAGAAGCAGCAAGATGGCGCCTCTTCCCGCCCTCAGAAGTTTCGGCCCGTATTTATTATTATTTTTTTATTTTTGTCTTGTCTTGAATTTTATAAGGGCTTCCTCGGCACTGGGTCTCTGTGAGGCCTTTTGTTAAAGGTGTAGGTTGATGTGGGTGGGGGGTTATATCTCTCCCCTGCTGCTATCGTGTGTCTGTCCCCCTTTACTAAATTATTTGATGCGTGGCTTAAGTGCGGTGTCGGAAGGCCTCACCTGTTGCCTGTTGGTATGCGAGCCGTCTGGTCAGCTTAGACTGTGTTGATGTCAGGAGTGACTGCCGTTACTTATCCTCCGTAGGTTGATGTCTTTCTAAAACAGCCGTCGGAGCGGAGCCCCGACCCTCCGACGCTGTGCTGTTGCGGCAGTAAGAATGTTGTTCCGACAATGTACACCTCCGTATTGCCCCGGAATCCTCTCTTGAGGTGCTCTACGGTGTGCCTGTCTCCTATTTGTGCTCACAATGTCTTTTTTAGTGTGATTTTAGCACTTTTTCCTACTAAGTTAGGCTCTTTAGCAGCGGAGCTCTCTCAGGACACGTCTGGCTTCAATGGCTGCTAGCTCCACCCGAAGATTACATTTTTTGAAGGATCTGGTGATTTTAACCTTGGGAGAGGATTTAGTTGCCTTTATTTTGCGCACACAGTACACTAGGCAGTGGTCACTGAAATTGTTCGGGAGAACACCTGCCTCCTGGATTCGGTCGGGAGAAGTGGAGAGAATCCAGTCAAGCAGGGTGTGATTATGGCTTTTGATCTTTATGCGAGTTGGGGAGGAGATTAATTGCGTTAGCTGCAAAGATTTAAACAGTGATCGACAACTATTATTTTTTGGATTCAGCCAATCAATATTAAAATCTCCAAAAACCTATTTGAAGCTATGGTTTCACTAAGAGATGTGCTATGTCAGAAAGGGAATGTACAGGGGAGCTAGGTGGGCGATAGATCCCTGCAAGACAGCCTTGGTATTACGAGTTAGAAAAGTGAGCATTGAGCAATATTTAGCTCCACATCTCACCTCAATACCAGCGTTGCTTAAGTCAGCGGTAAGCTGGTGTAACGTGCTTGTGCACGATTTCCCCATAGGAAACAATGGGGCTGAGCTGGCTGGAAAAAAAACCTAACACCTGCAAAAAAGCAGCGTTCAGCTCCTAACGCAGCCCCATTGTTTCCTATGGGGAAATACTTTTTACGTCTGCACCTAACACCCTAACATGAACCCTGAGTCTAAACACCCCTAATCTTACACTTATTAACCCCTAATCTGCCGTCCCCGACATTGTTGCCACCTGCATTATATTATTAACCCCTAATCTACTGCCCCCAACATCACCAAACCCTACATTATATTTATTAACCCCTAATCTGCCCCCCCAACGTCGCCGCCACTATAATAAATTTATTAACCCCTAAACCTAAGTCTAACCCTAAACCTAACACCCCCCCTAACTTAAATATAATTTAAATACATCTAAATAAATAATTCCTATTTAAAACTAAATACTTACCTGTAAAATAAACCCTAAGATAGCTACAATATAACTAATAGTTAAATTGTAGCTATCTCAGGATTTATTTTTATTTTACAGGCAACTTTGTATTTATTTTAACTAGGTACAATAGTTATTAAATAGTTATTAACTATTTACTAACTACCTAGCTAAAATAAGTACAAATTTACCTGTAAAATAAACCATAACCTAAGTTACAATTACACCTAGCACTACACTATCATTAAATAAATTACATAAAATACCTACAAGTAATTACAATTAAATTAAATAAACTAAATTACAGGGAAAAATAAAGAAATTACAAATTTTTAAACTAATTACACCTAATCTAATCCCCCTAACAAAATAGAAAAGCCCCCCCCCCCAAAATAATAAAAATCCCTACCCTATACTAAATTACAAATAGCCCTTAAAAGGGCCTTTTGCGGGGCATTGCCCCAAAGTAATCAGCTCTTTTACCTGTAAATAAAAATACAATACCCCCCAACATTAAAACCCACCACCCACACACCCAACCCTACTCTAAAACCGACCCAACCCCCCCTTAATAAAACCTAACACTAACCCAATGAAGATCACCCTACCTTGAGACGTCTTATACTCTTCACCCAACCGGGCCGAAGTCCTCAACGAAGCCGGGCAGAAGTGGACCTCCAGACGGCAGAAGTCTTCATCCAATCGGGGCAGAAGAGGTCCTCTACACAGCAGAAGTCTTCATACAGGCGGCATCTTCTATCTTCTTCCATCCGGAGTGGAGCGGGTCCATCTTGAAGACATCCGACACGGAGCATCCTCTTCCATCTGACGGCGACTGAAAAATGAAGGTTCCTTTAAGTGACGTCATCCAAGATGGTGTCCCTTCAATTCTGATTGGCTGATAGAATCCTATCAGCCAATCGGAATTAAGGTAGGAAAAATCCTATTGGCTGATGCAATCAGCCAATAAAATGCAAGCTCATTTCTATTGGCTGATTGCATCAGCCAATAGGATTTTTCCTACCTTAATTCCGATTGGCTGATAGGATTCTATCAGCCAATCGGAATTGAAGGGGCGCCATCTTGGATGACGTCACTTAAAGGAACCTTCATTCTTCAGTCGCCGTCGGATGGAAGAGGAAGCTCCGCGTAGGATGTCTTCAAGATGGACCCGCTCCGCTCTGCCGTCTGGAGGACCTCTTCTGCCCGGCTTCTTGGAGGACTTCAGCCCAGCTGGGTGAAGACGTCTCAAGGTAGGGTGATCTTCATGGGGTTAGTGTTAGGTTTTATTAACCGGAGACAAACCCCACTTGATCTAAGTGTATAACCTTGGTAAGTAGAGGGTTCAATCGATTTGCCAATATTTTGGTGAATAGCTTTATGTCTTGGTTTATCAGTGATATAGGCCTGTAGTTTTGGCAGTGCTGCTTATTTTTGCCTGGCTTCGGGATTACTGTGATTCTGGCTGTTAACATCTCGGGGGGTATTACTTTATTTTGTAGAATAGAGTTGAATACATTCGTTAGTTGTGGTATTAGAATAGGTTGCAGCAATTTATAGAAAATTCCTGAGTATCCATCTGGCCCTGGTGCCTTAGAACTTTTAAGAGTTTTTATGGCTAATTTTACTTCTTCGTGGGTGATCGGACTATTCAGGGCATCCCTATCTTGTTCAGTTATGGATGGCAAGGAACTATTTTCTAGGAATGTGTCAAGTTCTTTAGTTTTGTCTATATTAGATTTGTTATGCGTGAGATTGTATAATTTATGGTAGTACTCAGCAAATGTATTTGCAATAGACAGGGGGTCATTAGTCGTTTTATTATCCGACAGTTGTAATTGGGGTACAGTAGTGATTCTGGTAATTTCTTTCAATTTATTAGCCAACATTTTGTCGGGTTTGTTGCTGTAAATATAGTATTGTGTGTCTATCATTTTGATTGTCCAAATTGCATCTTTATTTAAGAGATGATCTAGCTTGTCAGTTTTAATCTTTAATTGTTTCATTAATCCTTTCGTTGACTTATCTAAAATTTTAGTTCTTAAGAGATTAATCTCTGATTTCAGTTGCTCAATTTGGGTGTTTTTGATTTTATGCCGCTTGTTTGATTCTGTGATCAAAAGACCTCTAACATAGGCTTTTAATGCCCCCCATTCATAGATAGGGTTGGAGGTAGTGTTTTTATTAAGTGCAATAAACTCCTGTATGTGTTGTTGGATTGTATTTAGTATCAACTTATCTTGTAATAGGTTGTGGTTGAGTGTCCAGGCTTTTATTCTCTTTGGGTTAATCATTCCCGATAACGTAATTTCTACCATGGAATGGTCTGACCAAACGCAATTTATAATTGTAGCTTTAATCAATAAGGGCACCATAACTTGACTTAGGAGAATGTAATCGATTCTTGAGTATGAATTATGTACTGGGGAGTAATATGTATAGTCTTTTACTGTTGTGTTGAGTGTTCGCCAACTATCTATTAGGTTATGATCTAGGGTGAAGTCTTTTAAAACTTTATGGGTGGGTCTGCGTGCTTTTTGTTGTGAGATAGTTACTATTGATCTATCTACATTATCATCCATGGTTGTATTGAAGTCTCCCCCAATAATTGTTTTGTACCTTTTCCAGAGTGTAAGTTGTTTGCTAAGTCTAGACATGAATGGAGATAGATGTTCGTTAGGGGCATAGACATTTACCAGTAGGACCGGGGTGTCTTGTATGAGGCATTTTAGAATTAAGAATCTCCCCTCTTTGTCCCTTATAACTGATTCTTCTTTAAAGTTTAATGAGGAGTGGAGGAGAATTGTAACTCCACACCTTTTGTTTGGATTGATTGAATGGTATTGTGTAGGGTATGTTTTATCCCAGTATTTAGGGGTGTAAGATCTGGTAAAATGTGTCTCCTGCAGCATCACTATTTGCGCTTTTAGGGACTTATATTCATTGATGGCCTTTCTGCGTTTTATGTCAGAGTTCAGTCCTCTGACGTTATGTGATATAATTTTAATGGACATAATAGCTGGATAAGCATATTGCTATTGTTTCCCTATCTTTACCCCCTGAATGGAGTTCACAGAACACCTTAATGCTCACATATTGTTGCTTAATCTTACCACTCGAAGAGCCGGGACCCTCGTGGGATTGCTGTGGGGTGCCATGCTGTGGGATAGCCCTTACAGTATATCTCGGTGGGAGACAAGAGGATTTTTTGAGGATACTTAGAAAGTGGAACCAGCTATGCAGCCGATAATCGTACAATGGTATAGGCTTCAAAAGGAAGCTCATCCTGTAACACAAAGCAGTTTTGAGAAACACATGTAAAAGTAACAAAAAAATAAACATGTCAGCAATTCTAACTTAAGTATTCCTAGTAGAGGAACGAAACATGGCATGCATTCGATGTATACATTGATCTGAACAATTCTAACTTGGGGAGGGAAGGGGAGGCAGGGGAAGTTGAAGGAATATGCATGGAGGGTAAGGACAGGGAAGGAATAAGGGGGTATGAAGAAGGGAGAGTAAGGGATGATGGATGGGGAGGGGGGGGGAGGGGGGGGAGAGGGGGGGGATCCCGAGATACTAGACGGCATCTCATTCTGCAAAAATAGAAAATAGTGGGGCACTGGTTATTTATCAACCAAAGATAAAAGTTCAAACATGGTGCTAATAAATGAGTTCCATATGTTGCAATAAACTGTGGTAATCAGTCTCTGAAACTTCTCTTATTTAACTGTTAACTTAATCAGTGCCCCTTAAGATATCTGGAAGCCTAATTGCTTCCACCAATGTTATTACCAGTACCGTCTCTTATTGTTACAGCACTTCACTCCGGGTCTTCATCTTCTGATGAGGATTCTGATTCTTTAGGGTCGCTTGGTGTAGGTTTTCTTCGTTTGGTCTTACCCATTTCACGGGCCGGCGTCCACTCTCTTTGAAGATTTTTCTTTGTAGTCTTGCTGGGTGCAGGTGTGTTGGAACTCTCAGTTGGAATTTTGAGCTTGGCCAATAGTGAGAAGCCTTCTTCCCTAGTAGTGCAGCTATACATGATGTTTTGGATGGAGAAGACTAACTTGAATGGGAAGTTCCATCTGTATTTGATGTGAGCAGCATTGAGGGCTGTTGTTATGGGTTTCAGTTCTCTCCTTTTTCGGAGTGTGATGGGGGCTAAATCGGTGAAGATTTGGATATCATGTCCATCATAAGTGATAGTCTGGTTATTTCTTGCAGCTTTTATTATGAGTTCCTTAATGTGAAAGTAGTGAAGTTTAGTTATAATGTCCCTTGAGGCGAATTGCTGTGGCTTTGTCAGTGCCCTGTGCACACGATCCATAAGTAGCATGTCTACTTCCACTTCAGGAACTAGTTGATGGAAAAGATCTGTGATAGTTTCATCTAAGTTCTTATAGGATTCCGGAAGGTTTCTAATGCGGATATTCGATCTGCGGGATCTGTTTTCAAGATCCTCGATGTGATCCTCTAATTTAGTTATATAGGTAGAGTTCTCCTGTATTGAGTGGCGTAGCTGGGGGATTTCTTCCACTATATTATCCAGTTTGTTTTCTAGTTCAGCCGTACGACCTCCAATTTCTCTGATATCCAGTCTTAATTCTGAAATAGCGGATTTTAGTTCCTCCTGGAATAAAGATTTTATCTGTGTTAAAAGTTCTTTATTGGATATCGACACAGTGGGGTGCTCAGTAGCCATTTGTGGGTTTTTTGTAGGGCTAGCGGTTTGAGTTGTGATGCTTTTATCTAAGGTTTTTTGCTTTGCTTGAGATTTTGATAAACATTCTTTGACTGTCTGCGTTTTATTTTTCATTGTAATGCAGCTTTCTTGTGTCCAGGGGATGGTGTGCTCTTTAATTGCTATTCAAAAGGTGGAAGGTTTATTGGCTTAATATAGCTGGAATATGTACTCGGGATCTGGAGTAGCTTAGGGAAATTACATTAGACGGAATTGCTCATAATCTTTAGTGATGTCGGTATAGACAAAGTGGATCTTTAGTTTGCCATTACTTTCCTCATTCAGAGTGATGTGCTACATATCTCTATCTTTCCTGCTGAGGGGGTGAGATAAAGAGTTACTGAAAAATCTTGTGAGTCCCTGCAGCTCCTATTCCTCCGTTGTGTAACTGAGCCCTCCGGTTCTGGCCACCTGGACTGTCCTGTTCCAAGGCTAACTGCACCTCCAAACAAGGCAGGCAGCAAGGATGTCTCTCCCAAGGAGGGTCGAAAAGGAAAAGGAGAACTGTAGGTTTTGCTTGTTATTAATACGCCATGAGCAGTGAGTCTGCTTTTTTAAGAAAAAATATTATAGTCTGTTCTGAATCTGGCTTTCAGTATTGTGGCGCAGCCGGGGTATGTGGGATCTGCTTATTTATTTTAAGGTACTGGTGCAGCAGTCTGTGTAGGAGAGAGAAGAAGCAGCAAGATGGCGCCTCTTCCCGCCCTCAGAAGTTTCGGCCCGTATTTATTATTATTTTTTTATTTTTGTCTTGTCTTGAATTTTATAAGGGCTTCCTCGGCACTGGGTCTCTGTGAGGCCTTTTGTTAAAGGTGTAGGTTGATGTGGGTGGGGGGTTATATCTCTCCCCTGCTGCTATCGTGTGTCTGTCCCCCTTTACTAAATTATTTGATGCGTGGCTTAAGTGCGGTGTCGGAAGGCCTCACCTGTTGCCTGTTGGTATGCGAGCCGTCTGGTCAGCTTAGACTGTGTTGATGTCAGGAGTGACTGCCGTTACTTATCCTCCGTAGGTTGATGTCTTTCTAAAACAGCCGTCGGAGCGGAGCCCCGACCCTCCGACGCTGTGCTGTTGCGGCAGTAAGAATGTTGTTCCGACAATGTACACCTCCGTATTGCCCCGGAATCCTCTCTTGAGGTGCTCTACGGTGTGCCTGTCTCCTATTTGTGCTCACAATGTCTTTTTTAGTGTGATTTTAGCACTTTTTCCTACTAAGTTAGGCTCTTTAGCAGCGGAGCTCTCTCAGGACACGTCTGGCTTCAATGGCTGCTAGCTCCACCCGAAGATTACATTTTTTGAAGGATCTGGTGATTTTAACCTTGGGAGAGGATTTAGTTGCCTTTATTTTGCGCACACAGTACACTAGGCAGTGGTCACTGAAATTGTTCGGGAGAACACCTGCCTCCTGGATTCGGTCGGGAGAAGTGGAGAGAATCCAGTCAAGCAGGGTGTGATTATGGCTTTTGATCTTTATGCGAGTTGGGGAGGAGATTAATTGCGTTAGCTGCAAAGATTTAAACAGTGATCGACAACTATTATTTTTTGGATTCAGCCAATCAATATTAAAATCTCCAAAAACCTATTTGAAGCTATGGTTTCACTAAGAGATGTGCTATGTCAGAAAGGGAATGTACAGGGGAGCTAGGTGGGCGATAGATCCCTGCAAGACAGCCTTGGTATTACGAGTTAGAAAAGTGAGCATTGAGCAATATTTAGCTCCACATCTCACCTCAATACCAGCGTTGCTTAAGTCAGCGGTAAGCTGGTGTAACGTGCTTGTGCACGATTTCCCCATAGGAAACAATGGGGCTGAGCTGGCTGGAAAAAAAACCTAACACCTGCAAAAAAGCAGCGTTCAGCTCCTAACGCAGCCCCATTGTTTCCTATGGGGAAATACTTTTTACGTCTGCACCTAACACCCTAACATGAACCCTGAGTCTAAACACCCCTAATCTTACACTTATTAACCCCTAATCTGCCGTCCCCGACATTGTTGCCACCTGCATTATATTATTAACCCCTAATCTACTGCCCCCAACATCACCAAACCCTACATTATATTTATTAACCCCTAATCTGCCCCCCCAACGTCGCCGCCACTATAATAAATTTATTAACCCCTAAACCTAAGTCTAACCCTAAACCTAACACCCCCCCTAACTTAAATATAATTTAAATACATCTAAATAAATAATTCCTATTTAAAACTAAATACTTACCTGTAAAATAAACCCTAAGATAGCTACAATATAACTAATAGTTACATTGTAGCTATCTCAGGATTTATTTTTATTTTACAGGCAACTTTGTATTTATTTTAACTAGGTACAATAGTTATTAAATAGTTATTAACTATTTACTAACTACCTAGCTAAAATAAGTACAAATTTACCTGTAAAATAAACCATAACCTAAGTTACAATTACACCTAGCACTACACTATCATTAAATAAATTACATAAAATACCTACAAGTAATTACAATTAAATTAAATAAACTAAATTACAGGGAAAAATAAAGAAATTACAAATTTTTAAACTAATTACACCTAATCTAATCCCCCTAACAAAATAGAAAAGCCCCCCCCCCCAAAATAATAAAAATCCCTACCCTATACTAAATTACAAATAGCCCTTAAAAGGGCCTTTTGCGGGGCATTGCCCCAAAGTAATCAGCTCTTTTACCTGTAAATAAAAATACAATACCCCCCAACATTAAAACCCACCACCCACACACCCAACCCTACTCTAAAACCGACCCAACCCCCCCTTAATAAAACCTAACACTAACCCAATGAAGATCACCCTACCTTGAGACGTCTTATACTCTTCACCCAACCGGGCCGAAGTCCTCAACGAAGCCGGGCAGAAGTGGACCTCCAGACGGCAGAAGTCTTCATCCAATCGGGGCAGAAGAGGTCCTCTACACAGCAGAAGTCTTCATACAGGCGGCATCTTCTATCTTCTTCCATCCGGAGTGGAGCGGGTCCATCTTGAAGACATCCGACACGGAGCATCCTCTTCCATCTGACGGCGACTGAAAAATGAAGGTTCCTTTAAGTGACGTCATCCAAGATGGCGCCCCTTCAATTCCGATTGGCTGATAGAATCCTATCAGCCAATCGGAATTAAGGTAGGAAAAATCCTATTGGCTGATGCAATCAGCCAATAAAATGCAAGCTCATTTCTATTGGCTGATTGCATCAGCCAATAGGATTTTTCCTACCTTAATTCCGATTGGCTGATAGGATTCTATCAGCCAATCGGAATTGAAGGGGCGCCATCTTGGATGACGTCACTTAAAGGAACCTTCATTCTTCAGTCGCCGTCGGATGGAAGAGGAAGCTCCGCGTAGGATGTCTTCAAGATGGACCCGCTCCGCTCTGCCGTCTGGAGGACCTCTTCTGCCCGGCTTCTTGGAGGACTTCAGCCCAGCTGGGTGAAGACGTCTCAAGGTAGGGTGATCTTCATGGGGTTAGTGTTAGGTTTTATTAAGGGGGGATTGGGTAGGTTTTAGTGTAGGGTTGGGTGTGTGTGTGGGTGGTGGGTTTTAATGTTGGGGGGTATTGTATTTTTTTTTACAGGTAAAAGAGCTGATTACTTTGGGGCAATGCCCCGCAAAAGGCCCTTTTAAGGGCTATTTGTAATTTAGTAGAGGGTAGGGATTTTTATTATTTTGGGGTGCTTTTTTATTTTATTAGGGGGATTAGATTAGGTGTAATTAGTTTAAAAATTTGTAATTTCTTTTTTATTTTCTGTAATTTAGTGTTTGTTGTTTTTCGTAATTTAGTTTATTTAATTTAATTGTAATTAATTGTAGGTATTTTATGTAATTAATTTAATGATAGTGTAGTGTTAGGTGTTATTGTAACTTAAGTTAGGGTTTATTTTACAGGTAAATTTGTCTTTATTTTAGCTAGGTAGTTATTAAATAGTTAATAACTATTTAATAACTATTGTACCTAGTTAAAATAAATACAAAGTTGCCTGTAAAATAAAAATAAATTCTGAGATAGCTACAATGTAACTATTAGTTATATTGTAGCTATCTTAGGGTTTATTTTACCGGTAAGTATTTAGTTTTAAATAGGAATAATTTATTTAGATGTATTTAAATTATATTTAAGTTAGGGGGGGTTAGGGTTGGAGTTAGACTTAGGTTTAGGGGTTAATATATTTAATATAGTAGCGGCGACATTGGGGGCAGCAGATTAGTAGTTAATACATGTAGGTAAGTGTCGGCGATGTTAGGGATAGCAGATTAGGAGTTAATAAAATTTAACTAGTGTTTGCGAGGCGGGAGTGCGGCGGTTTAGGGGTTAATATATTTATTACAGTGGCGGCGATGTCCGGTCGGCAGATTAGGGGTTAAATAATTTTATTATAGTGTTTGCGATGTGGGGGGGCTCGGTTTAGGGGTTAATAGGTAGTTTATGGGTGTTAGTGTACTTTATAGCACTTTAGTTAAGAGATTTATGTTACGGCGTTAGCCCATAAAACTCTTAACTACTGACTTTAAAATGCGGTAGGAGTCTTGGAGGTAGAGGGTGTACCGCTCACTTTTTCCAGTGATCATAATACCGGTGTTAGGCAAATCCCATTAAAAAGAAAGGAAACGCAATTGAGGTAAGGGGATTTGCGGTATGCTAAAATCGCAGAAAAAAAGTGAGCGGTACACCTGTACCTGCCTGACTCGTAATACCAGCGGGCATTAAAAAGCAGCATTGGGACCCCTCAACGCTGCTTTTTAAGGCTAACGCAAGACTCGTAATCTAGGCGAAAGAATGTTCAAATGAAAAATAAGGAGAATTTTAACAAACTGTCTTATAGAGGAACCTTTTAGACAAAGAAACTTTCACCAGTAGAATAAACTTAAATATGCTGTCGGTCAGAACAAAATTAATTAAATCTTAACAATTTTGAAAAAAACTGGTACATTTACTTAAAGGCATAATAGCAGTCATAACCTTTATGATATAAGCAACAACATGTGATGTTTGCAGATGAAATCAAGTACATGAACTGAATATGTAAAAAACAGTAAATGTTATTGTACACGTAGAAACATTGCTAGCATAAAACATAATAAATAAATGCCACATGATTGAGCTGAAGAAATAACAACAGCTTAAAAAAATGAAAAGAACACACTTAGCTTTGTAGAATTGTGTTCCAGGGCATCATCGTTTCTACAGTAACATCAGAGTCAGGATCAGAATGAAACATCTCGCAAAATGTAACAGAAAAAAGAAAAAATAACATTAGGCAAAACATTAAATTTCCACAATGTAACAGTTTCAGTAGAGAAAAACAAAAACAGGCATAATAGCTTTCAAAGTTCATGAAAACAGCGAGCAACAGAGAGAGAGGGGTAAAATTACTCAAATTTGGCACCAAGAATGACGCATTACACAAAAAGAAGTTAACATTTTTGGCGCAAAACTAATACCAGGAAATGACACAACTTACGTCATAGCAAACGCGATTTTGGGCCAAAACAACTAGCGTCAACAAAGAAGCAGGAAATGATGAAATTTGCACCATCAAAGGCGCAGCTTCGTGCCAAAAAAATTTGCGCCAAAAATTACGCAATAAAAAACTGAAACTGTTTAGACTGCAATGGGAAATACACATAGACCTGACTCATGGCAAATATAAGCAAAATACATATATTTAAAACTTTATATTAATACATAAAGCACCAAACCATAGCTGAGAGTGTCTTAAATAATGATAAATACTTACCAAAGACACCCATCCACATATAGCAGATAGTGATGTCACGATCCTAAAATTTTGCGTTCGCGAACAGCAAACGCGACCTTCCACAAAAGTTTGCGAACGGGCGAACCGGGCGAACCGCCATTGACTTCAATAGGCAGGCGAATTTTAAAACCCACAGGGACTCTTTCTGGCCACAAAAGTGATGGAAAAGTTGTTTCAAGGGGACTAACACCTGGCATGCCGGAGGGGAATCCATGGCAAAACTCCCATGGAAAATTACATAGTTGATGCAGAGTCTGTTTTTAATCCATAAAGGGCATAAATCACCTAAAATTCCTAAATTGTTTGGAATATCGTGCTTTAAAACATCAGGTATGATGTTGTATCATTCAGGTAGTGTAAGGGTTACGCCCGCTTCACAGTGACAGACCAAACTCCCCGTTTAACGCACCGCAAACAGTCCATTTGCACAACCGCAAACTCCCCATTTGCACAAGGTTGGATACCAAGCTAGCCATGTCCCGTTCCTTGTCCTCACTGATGTCACTGCGCGTGCAATCACTTCCTGGGGTAACAGAAAATGCTCCACCCACAAGATGCTCCTATTATGTTACTGCACTGAGGATGCTGCCTGTATCTGTGTGTCCTGCTCCCTGGCCGGAGAGCACAGGGGACACCAGGTCGAGCTGCTGAATGAGGCTTCTGAGAAGAAGAAAAAGAAACTGAGAAATGTTCTGCAGAAACTGACCACAAAGAGAGAGGAGACTGAGAAAAGAGTCCAGAGTCTGCAGAAGCACAGGAGAGGGGTGCAAGAGAAAGCAGCTGGTGTAACAGAGAGACTCACTGCCCTGATTAGGGACATCAGGAAACAGCTGGAAGACCTAGAGAAGCGAGTCCTGAGTGAGATCACCTGGCAGCAGGAGCAGGTTTTACTCACAATCTCTGATCTGATCCAGCAGCTGGGAAAAAGAGAACGACGAGCTAACCAGGAAGATTTGTCACATTGAGGAGCTGTGCAACATGACTGACCCATTAACTGTCCTAAGAACAGGAATCACACAGAGATGAGATGCTTGGTCGGTCCTCCTACTTCCAAGTTCCAATTCGGGGCACTGCGCGTGCAATCTACTGTGCCACCAGATGGGAGTGGTGTGTTAACTAGTACTATTCTTATCAGTTTAATCCCTGTTACGTGCCCTATCAGGGGACGTGTATATGGCATCGATTTTAGGAACCCAGAGATGATTTTAGGAACCGGGAGATGGAAAAAGATGCTTGGTCGGTCCGGCCACGAGATAGATACATAGATTAGATAGATAGATCAATAGATGCAATAGATACATTTGATGATAGATACGATAGATAGATAGATAGATTTGATAGATAAATAGATAGATTTGATAGATAGATAATTTCCCAGACAGAGAATTACAAGACGGGCAGTCTGAGACCCATGGTAAGGTTACTTCCTTTTTCACAATCGAGTACAGGTATGGCATCGATTTTAGGAACCCGGAGATAATTTTAGGAACCGGGAGATGGAAAAAGATGCTTGGACACCCAGTACAGGTCGTTCTCCTTCAGCCTTTTTATACGAGGGTCCCCGACTCTCAACAGGCACGACAGCATGAAAGACCCCATATGCCATTACTTCCTTTTGCACAATCGAGTACAGGTATGGCATCGATTTTAGGAACCAGGAGATAATTTAAGGAACCGGGAGATGGAAAAAGATGCTTGGACACCCAGTACAGGTCGTTCTCCTTCAGCCTTTTTATACAAGGGTCCCTGACCCTCAACAGGCACGACAGCATGAAAGACCCCATATGCATGACTTCCTTTTGCACAATCGAGTACAGGTATGGCATTGATTTTAGGAACCCGGAGATAATTTTAGGAACCGGGAGATGGAAAAAGATGCTTGGACACCCAGTGCAGGTCTTTCTCCTTCAGCCTTTTTATACGAGGCAAATCCCATTAAAAAGATAGGATATGCAATTGAGTTAAGGGGATTTGCGGTATGCTAAAATCGCGGAAAAAAAGTGAGCGGTACACCTGTACCTGCCTGACTCGTAATACCAGCGGGCGTTAAAAAGCAGCGTTGGGACCCCTCAATGCTGCTTTTTAAGGCTAACGCAAGACTCGTAATCTAGGCGAAAGAATGTTCAAATGAAAAATAAGGAGAATTTTAACAAACTGTCTTATAGAGGAACCTTTTAGACAAAGAAACTTTCACCAGTAGAATAAACTTAAATATGCTGTCGGTCAGAACAAAATTAATTAAATCTTAACAATTTTGAAAAAAACTGGTACATTTACTTAAAGGCATAATAGCAGTCATAACCTTTATGATATAAGCAACAACATGTGATGTTTGCAGATGAAATCAAGTACATGAACTGAATATGTAAAAAAACAGTAAATGTTATTGTACATGTAGAAACATTGCTAGCATAAAACATAATAAATAAATGCCACATAATTGAGCTGAAGAAATAACAACAGCTTAAAAAAATGAAAAGAACACACTTAGCTTTGCAGAATTGTGTTCCAGGGCATCATAGTTTCTACAGTAACATTAGAGTCAGGATCAGAATGAAACAAATGTAACAGAAAAAAGAAAAATAACATTAGGCAAAACATTCAATTTCCACAATGTAACAGTTTCAGTAGAGAAAAACAAAATCAGGGATAATAGCTTTCAAAGTTCATGAAAACAGCGAGCAACAGAGAGAGAGGGGTAAAATAACTAACATTTGGCGCCAAGAATAACACATTACACAAAAAGAAGTTAACATTTTTGGCGCAAAACTAATACCAGGAAATGACACAACTTGCGTCATAGCAAACGCGATTTTGGGCCAAAACAACTAGCGTCAACAAAGAAGCAGGAAATTATGAAATTTGCACCATCAAAGGTGCAACTTCACGCCAAAAAAATTTGCACCAAAATTATGCAATAAAAAACAGTATTTTGCGCCCTCGTGAGCCTAGATTTACCCGCAAAAAAATGAAAGTCAAATTGAAAAAGACTGAACCCCAGGTAAGAAAAAAGTTTAAATAAACTTCCCAAACATGATTCCTATACTGAAACTGTTTAGACTGCAAAGGGAAATACACATAGACCTGACTCATGGCAAATATAAGTAAAATAAATATATTTAAAACTTTATATTAATCCATAAAGCGCCAAACCATAGCTGAGAGTGTCTTAAATAATGATAAATACTTACCAAAGACACCCATCCACATATAGCAGATAGCCAAACCAGTACTGAAAACTATCAGCAGAGGTAATGGTATATAAGAGTATATTGTCGATCTGAAAAAAGAGTATATTGTTGATCTGAAAAGGGAGGTAGGAGATGAATCCGTACAACTGATAACAGAGAACCCTTGAAAAGATTTCCCGCGAGGGAAACCATAAAATCAATAGGCAATACTCCCTTCACATCCCTCTGACAAAAACTGTACTCTGAGAGGAATTGGGCTTCAGAATGTTTAAAAGCACTTATCATAGAAGAAATCATAAAAATTAAGCACAAACTTACTTCACCACCTCCATAGGAGACAAACGCCTAGATTAAGAGTCTTGCGTTAGGGTTAAAAAGCAGCGTTGAGAGGTTCCAACGCTGCTTTTTAACGCCCGCTGGTATTACGAGTCTTGCAGGTACAGGTGTACCGCTCACTTTTTCGGCCAGACTCGAAAATACCGCAAATCCACTTACGTCAATTGCGTATCCTACTTTTTCTATGGGATTTGCCTAACGCCGGTATTACGAGTCTTCCTAAAAGTGAGCGGTACACCCTCTCCTGTCAAGACTCGTACCGCATTTGAAAGTCAGTAGTTAAGAGTTTTATGGGCTAACACCGTAGTATAAAACTCTTAACTAAAGTTCTAAAAAGTACACTAACACCCATAAACTACCTATTAACCCCTAAACCGAGGCCCCCCACATCGCAAACAGTTAAATAAAAAATGTAACCCCTAATCTGCCAAACTGGACATCGCCGCCACTTTAATAAATAGTTTAACCCCTAAACCGCCGCACTCCCACCTCGCAAACACTAGTTAAATTGTATTAACCTCTAATCTGCCGTCCCTAACATCGCAGAAACCTACCTACATTTTTAAACCCTAATCTGCCGCCCCCAACGTCGCTGCCACTATATTAAATGTATTAACCCCTAAATCTAAGTCTAACCCTAACCCTAACACCCCCCTAACTTAAATATTATTTAAATAAATCTAAATAAAATTACTATTATTAACCCCTTAATGACCGGACCATTTTTCAATTTTCTTACCCTTAATGACAATGGCTATTTTTACATTTCTGCAGTGTTTGCGTTTAGCTGTAATTTTCCTCTTACTCGTTTACTGTACCCACACATATTATATACCGTTTTTCTCGTCATTAAATGGACTTTCTAAAGATACCATTATTTTCATCATATCTTATAATTTACTAAAAAAAATGATAAAATATGAGGAAAAAATGGAAAAAAACACACTTTTTCTAACTTTGTTACACATCTACAATCACCAAAAAACACCCATGCTAAATAGTTTATAAATTTTGTCCTGAGTTTAGAAATACCCAATGTTTACATGTTCTTTGCTTTTTTTGCAATTTATGGGTCAATAAATACAAGTAGCACTTTGCTATTTCCAAACCACTTTTTTTCAAAATTAGCGCTAGTTACTTTGGAACCCTGATATCTGTCAGGAATACCTGAATATCCCTTGACATGTATATATTTTGTTTTAGAAGACATCCCAAAGTATTGATCTAGGCCCATTTTGGTATATTTCATGCCACCATTTCACCGCCAAATGCGATAAAAAAAAAAAAAGTTCATTTTTTCACAAATTTTGTCACAAACTTTAGGTTTCCCACTGAAATTATTTACAAAAAGCTTCTGCAATTATGGCACAAATGGTTGTAAATGCTTCTCTGGGATCCCCTTTTTCAGAAATAACAGACTTATATGGCTTTGTGGTTGCTTTTTTGGTAATTAGAAGGCCGCTAAATGCCGCTGCGCACCACACATGTTTTATGCCCAGGAGTGAAGGGGTTAATTAGGGAGCTTGTAGGGAGCTTGTAGGGTTAATTTTAGCTTTAGTGTAGTAGACAACCCCAATTATTGATCTAGGCCCATTTTGGTATATTTTATGCCACCATTTCACCGCCAAATGCGAGCAAATAAAAAAAAAAAACTTTACATTTTTCACAATTTTAGGTTTCTCACTGAAATTATTTACAAACAGCTTGTGCTATTATGGCAGAAATTGTTGTAAAAGCTTCTCTGGGATCCCCTTTGTTCAGAAATAGCAGACTTATACGGCTTTGGCGTTGCTTTTTGGTAATTAGAAGGCCGCTAAATGCTGCTGCGCACCACACATGAATTATGCCCAGCAGTGAAGGGGTTAAATTAGGTAGCTTGTAGGGAGCTTGCAGGGTTAATTTTAGAGATCAGCCTCCCACCTGACACATCCCACCCCCTGATCCCTCCCAAACAGCTCTCTTCCCTCCCCCACCCCACAATTGTTACCGCCATCTTAAGTACTGGCAGAGTTTTGTTTTTTTTAAATAAAAATTATAAAATATTTTAGTTGTGATGGACCCCTGCCTTAGCACCAACCTCCCTGATCCCCCCCTCCAGCTCTCTAACCCTCTCCCCTACCTAATTACCGCCATCTTGGGTACTGGCAGCTGTCTGCCAGTACCCAGTTTGGCCCCACAAACCAAACTATTTTAATTTTATTTATAACTTTTATTTGTATTTTTAATTATTTCTGTAGTGTAGCAGCCCCCCCACAATATCCCCACCCCCTCCCAGATCCTTTTATATGTAAAAAAAAAAAATTAACTTTTTTTCCCCTTCCTTCCTTCATTGGTGTCAGTGTGGCTAATGCGCGCACGTGCACGTGCACGCGCGCCCACGTGCACACGCGCACCCGCACACGCTCCCTCCTCCCATCGGACAAAGGCACCATCGGCACCATCACTACCGGTGCAGAGAGGGCCACAGAGTGGCTCTCTCTGCATCGGAGGCTTGTAAAGGGGTATTGCAGGATGCCTCCATATCGAGGCATCACTGCAATACCCTCAGAGCTGCTGGAAGCGATTGTGATCACTTCCAGCACTCTGTTAGACAACTGACGTACCAGGTACGTCTATTGTCATTAACAGTTAGTTTTTGCATGACGTACCTGGTACGTCAGTTGTCATTAAGGGGTTAACTAAATTATTCCTATTTAAAACTAAATACTTACCTATAAAATAAACCCTAAGCTAGCTACAATATAACTAATAGTTACATTGTAGCTAGCTTAGGGTTTATTTTTATTTTACAGGCAAGTTTGTATTTATTTTAACTAGGTACAATAGTTACTAAATAGTAACTACCTAGTTAAAATAAATACAAAAGTACCTGTAAAATAAAACCTAACCTAAGTTACAATAACACCTAACACTACACTATAATTAAATTAATTACCTAAATTAAATTAATGAATTACAATTAAATAAAATCAACTAAAGTAAAAAAAAAACAACACTAAATTACAGAGAATCATCAGCCAATAGGATTTTTCCTACCTTAATTCCGATTGACTGATAGAATTCTTGGATGACTTCATTTAAAGGAACCTTCATTCATCGTTAGTCATCGGCCGAGATGGATGCTCCGTGTCAGATGGCTTGAAGATGGACCCGCATCGTGCCGGATGGATGAAGATAGAAGATGCCGTCTGGATGAAGACTTCTGCCTGTTTGGAGGACCTCTTCTGTCCGGCTTCGATGAAGACTTCTGCCCGTCTGGAGGACCACTTCGCCTGGCTTCGTTGAGGACTTGGGTGAAGACTTCTCAAGGTAGGGTGATCTTCAAGCGGTTAGTGTTAGGTTTTATTAAAGGGGGATTGGGTGGGTTTTAGAGTAGGGTTGGTTGTGTAGGTGGTGGGGTTTTTTTTACAGGTAAATTTGTCTTTATTTTAACTAGGTAGCTATTAAATAGTTAATAACTATTTAATAACTATTGTACCTAGTTAGTAGCTATAATGTAACTATTAGTTATATTGTAGCTAGCTTAGGGTTTATTTTATAGGTAAGTATTTAGTTTTAAATAGGAATAATTTATTTAATTGTAGTCATTTTATTTATATTTATTTAAATTATATTTAAGTTAGGGGGTGTTAGGGTTAGGGTTAGACTTAGGTTTAGGGGTTAATAACTTTATTATAGTGCCGGCGACGTTGGGGGTCGCAGATTAGGGGTTAATACGTGTAGGTAGGTTGTGGCGACATTGGGGGCGGCAGATTAGGGGTTAATAAATATAATGTAGGTGTCGGCGATGTTAGGGGCGGCAGATTAGGGGTCAATAATATAATGCAGGTGTCAGCAATGTCGGGGGTGGCAGATTAGGAGTTAATAAGTGTAATATTACGGGTGTTTAGACTCGGAGTTCATGTTATGGTGTTAGGTGTAGGTAACCAACAGGTTGTTTAGATTATAAAATGAAATAACCAGAGGACCCTATGTTACTAAGAAAAAAGTATCTTTATATATAATAAATTTATATAGCGGTTATTGCAAATATCGTATTAACACATACACAATTTACAAAAGATGCCGGCATCTAAAAACAATAAAACATCATATATGTATTAAAAATATATTAAAAAACAGGGGGAATCGGCCGATATATTCAGTGCACAAATATAAAGAATCAAATGTTAGGATTCTAAAAAGTATAGGATAAACAATAGAAATATATCTATCTATAAACTTGATTAGGGCAGATAACTCTTATCACAGTAATCTTAACTCGTTATACATTACCAATACTTTGATTAGACAGTTAGTTTGTCAAGGCACAGTGCATGGTAAGGCGTCTAATCTGTTAGCCGTTAGGAGTAACTGTGAGTGATGAATCGTGAGGTTTGACGTCACGTCACCTGACTAATAGTTTTCCTCCAATCCCTGGACTCAGTAAATGTTTGAAAAAATATATATATGTATATGTCCCAGTTGAGAAATGTACAATTGTATCAAAGTATGATTAGTATTTAGCAGTTAGTAGCGATACTTGCAAGTGTCCGGTATCCAATAGTCTTTTCCAAATTTGTAGCGAGTTGTTATATCAGCGGCTTTAGATTGTGTGAAGAGTTCATCCATTCTTTATTATCCGTTTTTTGTCTGTTTTTCGATAAAGCTCCTAAGCACTTGTTGTTATCCGTACTATTGTTTTGATTGAGGCTGTGATGGGAGCGAGATGAAACAAGGTGGCACACAGGAATTACTCATATATCCATCTCAGTGTTTTAATCAAGGAGATGGAAATGAACCTGTTTGCAGTGCCGCTGGAACAGTTCAGCATATGAGTGACTTTAGATAAAGTTGAGGTTGTTACACACAGGAATTATTCATATGTCTTCTCTCCATATATATCATAGAGATAGAGATGAACCTGTGAGTTGTAACACTGTTTCAAACATTTACTGAGTCCAGGGATTGGAGGAAAACTATTAGTCAGGTGACGTGACATCAAACCTCACGATTCATCACTCACAGTTACTCCTAACGGCTAACATATTAGACGCCTAGATATATTTCTATTGTTTATCCTATACTTTTTAGAATCCTAACATTTGATTCTTTATATTTGTGCACTGAATATATCGGCCGATTCCCCCTGTTTTTTAATATATATATATATTTTTTTTTTTTTTGCAAAACCAAGCTTTATTGATGACAAGTTGAGTTATACATTACATATTAAATCGTTTACAGGCATAAAGGCTTTTACATATGAATAAAGTGCTGTAACTGGTTCCTCTAATGTGTCTACAGTTGTTTGTTTAGTATTGTGGTCATAGAGAGGATGTAGTCCAATATGCATTAAGATCTCAACCTTGTCTAATACTTCTTTCTTATTAAACATGACCATTGAGCTTGTTATTTCTACGTAAGCTTACAGTATTCTAAGAAATATTAACTGATAAACTGAATATTAACATTTTGAAAGATGCATCAGGCAGATTTTTATATATTGCTCAGGTTTCCAGCTTTTCAGGGTCACATTGCTGGAAATTTCTAGATACCTGATGTTTACTCATTAATATGAGCGTAGACAAAGTCTTAGAGAAGAAAAGTTTAGGAGGAAGATAGAGCTAAGCAGGTATATGTTGAGGGGGGAAGAGAGGGAGGGGGGAGGAGAAAAAAAAAAAGGGAAAGAAAAGAAGCGGGAGGGAGGGAGGAGAATGGTAGTGAGGAGGAGAGGGGTGGGGGAGGAGGGCCTGGGTGCTGAGTATGTGCCAGAGGGTTCTTTTCCTCGAGGACCCTCAGGGTCTATATGAAGTGGGTTAGAATTCTCTACCCTCCCAAATCATAGTCATCATTTCGTGTGTTGCAAGTTTGTCAATTTTTAAGAAGTGATAGCGTTCCAGTCTCAGTAGTTCCCCCACCCTGTCCTCCCACTCCCTCCCGCTGGGGATCTGTGTGCTTTTCCAGTGAGCTGGAATGAGCCCCTTAGCAGCGCTCATCATCAAAAGGAAGAGAAGGTATTTGTCTTCTCCGATTATCTTGGGGTAACCATGGGAGATCAAGTATGTTGGCTTTGGAGGAATTATGATCTTAAGTCGTTTGCTCATCTCTCCCAGCACCTCTTCCCAGAACGGCTGAATACGCGGGCAGTCCCACCATATGTGTAGTATAGTTCCTTCGCCTCCACAACCCCTCCAGCATTCCCTCCCGGCTTGGGGGTATATCCTGTGTAGCCTCGAAGGGGTGAGATACCACCGGCTCAGCAGCTTATAGTGCATTTCCTGCAGACGTGCCGAAACCGAGGCCCTTTTGGTTTTCATGAAGATTTTGTCCCAGTCTTTGGGAGATATTTCTGTATTTAGTTCATTTTGCCATGCAGTAGTGTATGACGGGAGTTCCGATCCACCCCTCATCAGGAGCATCCTATATATGCTTGAAATCAAGCGAGTTGGGGTCTGTTGTGTTACGCACATGGATTCAAATTGAGTCCTTTGCCTGCTCAGAGCAGTGCGTTCCTTGTGCGTGGTATAATAATGCATGATCTGCGCATACCTGTACCATGATGAGAACATGTTTCCATCCCATTCCATGAGGTCTGAGTGCGATTTGAGTTTCCCCTGATGCAAAATGTTAGAGATTGTTGTCTCACCCAGAGTATAGCTGCCTCTCCGGGTTAGTGGTTCAGTTTCCATACCTAGGTCCGGATTGTCATAGACTGGTATATTGGGCGATGTCTTGGAGGAAATAGAGGGTTCCCTTACCAGGATTTTATCCCAGATCTTAAGGGTATCTGATATCAGTGGGTATGACGAGACCTCCAGGGGGCGTTTCCCCTCTGTGATCCAAGCCAGTGATCCAGTGTTTCGCCTACCAAGGATCTCACTGTCCACCTGTATCCATCTCTTGTTTGGGGAATTTCTGCACCACTCGACAATATGCTGAAGAAAGATTGATTCCTGATATTCCCTCAGCAATGGTACCCCGAGCCCACCCCTCTCCCTAGGGAGGTAGATGGTGCGCTTCCTGATCCTGGGTCTGATCTCATTCCATATGTATGATTCCATGGCGGTTTGGATATGGTTAAGATAACCAGTTGCCGCCAGGGCAGGGACTGTCTGCATTATATACAGAACTCTTGGGAGGATGTTCATTTTGACCACCCCGATGCGACCAAGCCACGAGATGGTTTTACTTTTTCCAGTTGTTGAGGTCTTTTATGACCTCCTCACTGATGTTTTTGTAGTTCAGTTCAATGATCTCTGTCAGATCCCGAGTGATCGTGATACCCAGGTAAGTAATGTTATGATCAGCTACCTTTATTGGGCAGCTTGATTTACCGTCTGCAAAGGCGTCCGCAGGCACCGTGATATTTAGTATTTCTGACTTAGATGGGTTGAGGAGGAAATTCGAGACCCGTCCGTAGGATCCGAATTCCTCCAGAGCTGCCTTCAGTGATTCAACGGAGTCTGAAAGGGTGAGGAGTATGTCGTCGGCATACATTGATAATTTATGTTCCGTTTTTCCTATAACTAAACCCCTAACCTCCCGGTTGGCTCTAATTCTGCTCGCCAGCACTTCAATAGAGAGGGCAAAGAGGAGGGGGGACAGAGGGCACCCCTGCCTTGTCCCATTCCTTATTAAAAAGGTATTTGAAAGAGTCCCATTTACTCTCACCCTGGCGTTTGGGGCTGAATATAAGGACATAGCCTTATTGATAAAGCTAGGACCAAATCCAAATTTTAACAAGGTATTCCGAATGAACTGCCAGCTGACCCGGTCGAACGCCTTCTCAGCGTCGGTTGTGAACAGGGCCAGTGGCATGTTGTTCAAGTGGGCGTGGGTTATCAGTTGTAGTACTTTGAGGGTATTGTCTCTTGCCTCCCGGTAGGGGATAAACCCCACTTGGTCGGTTGAGACGAGGTCCGGCAGGAGTCTGTTTAGGCGGGTTGCCAAGATCTTTGCCAGTATTTTGACGTCTGCGTTGAGCAGCGAGATCGGTCTATAGCTCTCAGGCTTATCTTGGGGTTTTCCTGGCTTGGGGATCACCGCTATGTGCGCCTCGAGCATGGAGTTCGGTAGGGTGGGGTGCTCTGCAAGTGTGTTAAACAAGTTTGTTAGTTTTGGGACAAGAAGGTCTGCGTAGAGTTTATAATATTTGAGTCCATAGCCATCAGGCCCTGGGGACTTACCCGTTGGTAGGTCTTTTATGGCTTTGTGGACTTCCTCATTTGAAAATGGGAGGTCCAAAGACTCAGAATCTGGTTTAGAAAGGGATGGGAGCTCAGTGTTTTCTAGATATGTCAGGATGCGTTCTTCGTCGGTCTCAGCCGCTGGGGGTGCTTGTTCATTCTGGCTAGGGGAGGGCAGGTTGTATAGGGACTCATAGTAGGTCCGGAAGCTGTCTGCTATTGAATTGCCGTCGGAACATATTGTTCCCTGTGCGTTAGTCATGTGATGCACATATGCTTTTGTTCTCTTTCTCGCAATTGCCCTGGCTAGAAGCTTGCCAGGTTTGTCGCCCTGCTCAAAGTAATACTGCTTGAGTATAAGAGCTTGTTTTTGATAGCCTTCCTGGAGGAATTGCAAAAAAGTTTTCCTGGTAGAAAGCAGATGAGTCAATCGTGCTTCATCTTGGGGGTAGGCCTTATGGGCCTCTTCAGCTCTTTCGACCTGTGAGAGGAGACTTTTGTATCGTTCTCTACTAAGTCTTTTGAGCTTCGCTTTGTGCTTAATCAACAGACCTCTGATGGTGCACTTGTGTGCTTCCCAGATGGTAGTGGCTTTTAGTTGCTCAGAGGCATTGATTTGGAAGAATTCAGTCAGGGCTTTTCGAATTTCTAATTGAAATATCGGGTCTGCCAGAAGCGTGTCATCTAGCTTCCACACAAAGGGGGTGATCGGAACCGTGGGCCATTGTATTGAGCAGCTCACCGGAGCATGATCCGACCAGGTGATCGCTGAGATGTTGCTGCTCCTAGTGATTATGAGTCCTGTAGAGTCAGTGAACAGGTAATCAATCCTAGAGTATTTCCGGTGCGGGTGGGAATAGAAGGTATAATTTTTCAGCTGTGGGTGGTGTGTGCGCCAAATATCGTGTAGTGCAAGTTCTGCTAATATAGCGGTTATGCGCCTCCGTACTTTCTGAGGAGCGCTTGAGATGACGTTCGAGGTGTCAAGCATGGGGTCTAGTGCCGCGTTCAGATCCCCACCAAGGAGGAGGACACCGGTCCGAAGTTCCATTATTTTACTAGAGACCTTCTGAAAGAAGAGGTGCTGGGATGTGTTAGGGCAGTAGACGTTGACCAGCGTTATGGGCCTACCATATAGAGTGCCAGTTAGGAGCAAACACCTACCCTCGGGGTCTCTGTGAATCTGTGTCATCTGGAAGGGTATACCTTCGCGAAAGAGGATTCCTACCCCATTCCTTTTGTGTGGGCTTGAGGCGAAGTATGCAGTCGGGTAATGTCGACTGAACCACTGAGGCTCATGTGCAGTCGAGTAATGGGTTTCTTGTAGGTAAATTATGTCTCCCCCCATTCTCTGTAAGTCCCTCAACACTATGGAACGCTTGTTGGGGCTGTTCAGTCCTTTCGCGTTTATGGAGATAAGCTCCAAAGGGTGGGCTTGACAGGGGCGTTGCATCTTGTTGTGGGGTGGGTCCAGGCCAATAATAGGGAGAAAGGGGGAGTTGTCAGAGATGAGATCCCGAGGAGGTGGATACAGGTGAAAGGGGGGCGGAGTAGGGCGCACAGTAGGAGGGGTAGGCGGGCACAGGGAGGAGAGCTGACAGGGAGTGGGAAGAAAGGGGGGGAGGGAAGAAAAAAAAAACAAAAAAAAAGGGGGGGAAGGGAAAGACGAGGAGGGGTGAAGAGTGGCGAAAAGAGTATGTGTAAAAGGGTTAGTTCAAGTGCAGTAGAGGGTCCTTCTTAAGATAGGTATAGGGTGCTATACTAAAAGTTTGCAGCCTATGTAACAGTACGAGGGTGAGAGGAGGACAAGGTGGGGGGACCAGGAGAGAAAGGGAGAGAGAGAAAGGACTGAAGAAAAAGAGAAAAAGAAGAAAAAGAAAGAGGTTTTTGCAATAAACAACAATATAATCAAGTTTTATATTTTACAGTGCAATATCAATATCAACTACTAAACCAAACAGGGGTAGTTGTCCCTGTATACCTTGCCAGAATCATAAACATATAAATAACTTTTGTAACTAGGAATGATCTAAGTGTGTTAATAGTAAGTACTTGTGGTAGGGGATCCTTGGAGGCGTCTTTGACTAGATTGCTTATCTGTACTATTGTCCCCTACTACCCTTAAACTTAGGCGTGTGCATGTCTGTGTGATAGTCTAATGATGTTTGCCCATCCCTTCTTATGTCGGATCCTTCTCGTGGGAAACAGACTGAGGATGCATGTGTCATATAATCTAGTGGGGTGTAATGTTCTTAGAGCGTGAAGTAGCGTATGATGTGTGATGCTGGGGTTTCGGCCTTCTGAGAGACACTCCATATGTGGCTTATTTAGCTGTTGTGCTATTCTATGTGTACTACCCTGTATTTTTAAGGAATTATAATAAAACTCTCTGATACTCAAATTGGTTATTGGTGCTTTGTGGTTCCTACTTCTCTACTGATCGTTCTATTACTGTTCTAAAGTTAAATGCCCTTGAAGTGGTGTACCTGACTATGTCTATCGTTAGGGGGGCTCTGGCATTTTTCCCCCCACTTAAATGGATGTGTCACATTCCGTTCCAATTAAAGGTTATAACTTTTCATACATAACAAATATCGGGTGCATAGTTAGAGTGACAGGCAACATTACTTCCTATAACATTGTTCTAACATGAGGCTGAGAGGCAGATTAAGGCTAAACATTGGTACAAAGTTCCACCTTGTAGGCAAAATGTCTCTGCAAGGCCTGTTGACCAAATGTCCTGTGTGATTTAAAGAGTCTATGGAACAGCATATATTATAGTTACAACTATACAAATAAACATACGACCTTAATGCTCTTCAGTTTCTGTCCAGGGATCAAGGACCTTGTGTGGGATGGTTATCTCACTGATGCCAGTGACAAAAGGTGAGCTCATTTAGGGCAGTAGAGGTATGTGTGCCATACCAAGGACACCTTTGGAAAGAGTGGGTTCTTCTGCTCATATTTGGTGAGCATCTTCCTGGTTTCTGTGGTTTGGAGCAGCCTCCCCCTCTCTAGGTGGTCTGATGTCGAGCCCCAGAGCTTGCACAAAGCCTGGAATATCTTCCGAGGTTTTCAGAGTGTGGGAGGTGTTGTTCTTGGTTGCTATAATACTGGTAGGAAAACCCCATCTGTATGGGATCCGTTTTTCACGAAGGGCTGAGGTAATGTGCCTTAAATCTCTTCTTTTTTGTAGAGTTGCGGGACACAAGTCCGAGAACACCTGGATTTCCGTTCCCCTAAACCTTAGCGGGTGCGGGTGCTTGGATCTTGCGAGTTTAAGCACTTCCTCTTTTTCTTTGAATGAGAGAAATTTCATTATGATATCTCTTGGTGGAGCTCTATTAGGGGGTTTGGGGCGCAGTGCTCTGTGGGCCCTTTCAATTTGTATATCTGGAACAGTGGGGTCAGCTTTGAGATGTTTGACGAAATCTTGTATATACTGCTGGAGAGCAGGGGGGTCCACAGTCTCTGGGATGCCTCTCAGTCTTAGGTTGCTCCTCCTGCTCCTATTCTCAAGGTCTTCTATTCTCTCCATGAGACCTTGTACAGTGCCCTCTTGGGCCTGTAAGTAACTTGCTTGCTGCTGCATGTCCGAACTGAGAGTCTCTTGTTTTTCTTCGATCTGTGTGACCCACCTGCTTACTACTCCCATGTCCCTCTTAAGTTCACCAAACATATTCTTAAAGTCCAACATTGCATTTTTAATGTCATCCTTTGAAGAAAGATGCATAATGTCATTTTTTGTGAGATATCCGTGTGATTGCATAATGTGTGCTTGGTCATTTGCTTGTGCTAGGTTCTGTTGCCCTGTGTTATCTAGTGCGGACTTGTTAGAGGGGTCTGCGGCTATCAAAAAGTTCTCCATCACTGATGAATGCGTTCCCTTTTGGGGTTTGTTATTCTTTTTACTTGTCATGTTGCTAGAAAGCAATGCTATTGTAGAGTGCTTTCTGTGTGGCCTTGTTTTCAAACCAGCGTGTCCGGCTGACTACTATATTGTTTTAATCTGGGCACAGGGAGCCTCTCTTCTGTTCAGATTAGGGGTGAGGCAGTATATCCCTTCTGCTATGTTGTAGTACCAGAGCTTATAGGGGGAAGTTGTAATGGGCTATAGACAGTTCTGATTTATATTCCCCTAATGCAGTGTGTATGATGCGTGCCCGGCTTACCCGATTTTCTGCGTGTGTTGTTCTTACCCCTGTTTAAGGTCAGCGTGTTATAGGTAAAAGGCTCCCTTCGGAGGGGTCAGAAGGGAACTCCCGCGTCAGTCCTCTGTTAAGGCCCACCTCTCCAATTTCTCCGGTCGGCCATGTAAGTGCGGCCTTCTGCATGTGGCAAGCCCCAATCACAGTGTGAGGTAAGGAGTTGTCAGGAGGGAGCTCCGTGTAGTGAGATCTCGATCGTTTCACAATCTCCCCGTACAGGCCTACCCATCCAGGGTCACCGGGTAACCACGTGGATGCGGCCTGTCGGTTCTTGGCCAGATCACGGCGGGCTAAAGCTGTTGTCAGGAGTGCGGGGATGCTGCCGTTAGTGGTCTCAGCTAAGCTGGCGGGACCCAGGGGTGCTCCACATGTGTGATGCCTCTTAGTTTACAGCAGGGCTCAGTCCGTTAGAGGGTGGTTGGCGCGCTGCTCGGCCTGTGTTGCTGCCTGTTTGTGTCGGCGCCTCCGCTCTGCTAACCGCTGCTTTCCAGGATCTGACCGGTAGTAAGCTTTGGGTCAGTGGAGCTTTCCTGAGTACTTTTTGCTGAAGTTTAGCTAGATGATCATCCCTAGTTTTGACAAGGTATACACAGGACCACGGAGCACTAACAGATTGCAGCCATTCCGTTCAGTGGCTAGGCTCCGCCCCCCTTTTTAATATATTTTTAATACATATATGATGTTTTATTGTTTTTAGATGCCGGCATCTTTTGTAAATTGTGTATGTGTTAGTACGATATTTGCAATAACCGCTATATAAATTTATTATATATAAAGATACTTTTTTCTTAGTAACATAGAGTCATCTGGTTATTTCATTTTATAATCTAAACCAGTGTTTTTCAACCAGTGTGCCGTGGCACACTAGTGTGCCGTGAGAGATCCTCAGGTGTGCCACGGCAGACTGACAACAGTGTGACATATATTTTAAACTTTGCTTGTTTTTTACTCCCAGTGCAGGGGTAGTTTGTAGGAGGCATGGCATAACAGCACAATACATACAGTATGTGTGTATTTGTGTGTATGTGTATATATATGCTGTATTAGGCTACAATGTGTGATTTTTTTTAAATTTTGGGATGGTGGTGTGCCACAGGATTTTTTTATGTAAAAAAGTGTGCCACGGCAAAAAAAAGGTTAAAAATCACTGATCTAAACAACCTGTTGGTTAGCTCTATCTGGGAAGCGCTTATCCCACACCTATCCTCACTTCTCTATTCAATAGTCTGTAATTTGAGATTTTTCAGACCACAATAGGGATTTAAGCATTAACCATTTGACTAGCACTCACACCACCCATCTTACTCTTGCTGATCTTTTTAATCTCTAGGTGTTTGTAGTAGCCTGTCACTTATTAGTAGAAACACTCTAAACATATCAGGAATTTTAAGAAAAATCTTTCACAATTTATCTATAATTATAATTTTAAGAAAAATCTTTCACAATTTATATACACACAATTTTTTGATCCTTTTTTTTTTTTTTTTCTCAACACATAATAATTATAGACACACCGTTTTTATATATAAATATCACTTTCCATCACAAATAATGGAACTATTTTCCTTTAGAGAAAATATGCTATCGGAAATCCAAATCACAAATTTTGAAACATTAGAATCACTACCACTGGAAGATATAAATCTACATAACACTTGTAAAGAACTAGAAGACACGCTTTTAAAGGAAATAAAATATTCAGTAGAATTATCATACACCCAAAAATACATAGAGTCAAAAATGGTTCCTAGAGGATTAAGATTAAAAAAAG
Source organism: Bombina bombina (assembly GCF_027579735.1). Classification (NCBI taxonomy): domain Eukaryota; kingdom Metazoa; phylum Chordata; class Amphibia; order Anura; family Bombinatoridae; genus Bombina; species Bombina bombina. Next base: position 409,875,279 of record NC_069505.1, read on the forward strand.
ATTGTACTTTTCAGCTTGATGAAGATCTATCAATTGAATGGTATAGTACTCTGGAAAATGCTTCATCAGACCTGTTAAAAATACTAATCAAATCTAGAAATCGTTCCTTAACTCAAATTAAAAATGACATTGAAACATTTAAAGACAAATTAAAACCGTTTAATAATGATAAAGAATATATAAACAAACAACAAATCATGATTAAAAATATAATGGAATTCAAACAAATGCTATTAGTAGGCAAAAATAATAAATTTAAAAGAGACATGGAAGACTATAAAATCGCTAATAAATCTGAAAATAATCTAATAACAACAGAAATAGAAGAAGATGAAAATGAAGTTATTCCATGCTCTTCATCCACAGTAGATCAGATAATAAAGCCATTTATTAATAAGGATGTACAAAATACTCAGACTAATGCATCCATTTTCAGTAAACATAAAACAAAAGAAAATAACATTTAATAAAGAACCGACTAACACATACATTGACAAAAATTACAATTATAATAGAAATTATAATTCTCAAAACAAACCCCGACCCCAAAAAAATCAATCTATATTTGACAACAAAAGAAACACCAATAATAATTTTTATACACCAAATAGAAACCACTATAATGATAGAAATGATTATGATTATAGATCAAATCACCAACAATATGACCAGACATTTAGAAACAATCAATATCAAGATAGATTCCAATATAATAGATCATATCCAAATGTATATTACAGACCTTATCGCAATAGATATTGCGATACAGAAACAAATTAATTTTTTAATAATTACAGAGAAAGAACAAATACCAACAATTGGAGAATCCCCTTATCAAACAGCTTTGAACCTCTGTCAGACACTCATGGAAATTCTGACAATGTTCCTTTTCAAAATACTAATAGCCATTTTTTAGGCCATACTTCACATCATACAGGACATCAAAAAAACACATTAAGAACACAAAATTCCATTTGGGGAACACCAAAAGGAAAAAGAGAAAGAGAGGGAGAAGAGGGAGAAAACCCACAAAAAAGACCCAAATAACTGCTCCAAAAATTGTTCAGAACACTGGTATATTTAATCTGAGTAAACATAAACTAAATGTGGAGGAAGAAAGAGTCCTCAAAAAAGGTTTGACTTTTGCACCAATGTGCAAAATGAACAAATTCGAAACATTAATAAACGTAAACCAGTTTGTCCATAAACTAACTCTGAAAAAATACTTTCTAACCACCCCCCTCACCAGAACACAAAATGTACATAGCAAATATATACATTCAAATTTAAAGGAGAAATCAACCTTTTACCCCATGCAAGAAAAGGGAGACTTTATCAAAAATTTTGAAATAAAAATTAAAGAAGATTTAGATAAACTAGAAATCAATAATAAAATAAAAGATAACCTTAAACCAAATTAATGTAAAACATTAAAATCATTACAAAGTAATAAAGAGATTATAATAAAACCCGCCGATAAAGGCGGTGGTATTGTAATCATGGATGTACAATACTACTTGGAAGAATCTTATAGGCTTCTACATGACAATACCACTTATATCGGTCTCAAACATAATCCTATAGAAACTCAGAAAAAGAAACTTAATTTGTTATTAGATAAGGCAAAAACATCTGGAGTGATTACAAATTCGGAATATAATTTTCTCAAAATAGATTTTCCAAAAAACCCAACATTTTATTTTCTGCCAAAAATTCATAAACACCTCACTAAACCCCCAGGATGCCCCATCATATCCGGTATCGAATCAGTATCCTCCAATCTTTCCCAATACGTTGATCATTACCTTCAAAATTATGTTATACAGTTACCATCACATCTAAAAGATTCTACCCATTTTTTAAACATACTAAATGAAATCAAATGGCAAAATAATTATATAATGGTCACCTGTGACGTTAATTCGTTATACACGAATATTAACCATAACTTAGGACTAAAAGCTATTGCCCACTATTTGGATAATGATCCCAATTTACTGTATGAACAAAACAAATTCATTTTAGACAGTATTGAGTTTATTTTAAAAAATAACAGCTTCATGTTTAACGACAAATTTTACCTCCAGACCAGGGGTACCGCTATGGGCACAAGGTTCGCTCCCAGTTATTCTAATCTATTTATGGGATTCTTTGAAGAAACTTTTCTATCTAATGACCAATGGGGAGCGAACCTTGTGCTCTATAAAAGATTTATTGACGATATCTTCCTGGTCTGGAGGGGTGACTATGAAATTTTAGAACTATTCCTTGAAGACATGAACTCCAATGATGTAGGCCTTACCTTTACTCATGAACATAGCACTAGATCAATACATTTCTTAGATATTGAGGTAGAGATAGTGGAGAACTCCATTAAAACTAAAACTTATTTCAAAACTATAGATTCAAATAATTTTATACATTATCAAAGCTGTCACTTGAATAGGTGGAAGGATAACATTCCAAAAAGCCAGCTGTTAAGAGTAAGGAAAAATTGCTCTGACTTAGAATCCTATGATTTACAATCTAATATTCTATTGAATAGATTCACAGATAAAGGCTACAATCAGAAAAAAATCCTTGACACCATAACATCTGTGAGAAAAACTGATAGATCTAGTCTATTACAAAAACAAACCAATAAACGAAAAAATCTACATACAAATAATTCAACCTCCTCTAACGATCAAAATTTCATTCCATTTATTACTGAATACAACTCACATCATAAAGAAATAAAAACCATTCTTCAAAAACACTGGCATTATATTGAAAAGGACCCTATATTAGGAGCTGTAGTTAAAAACTGTCCAGACCTTATCTTCAAGAAAGCAAAAAATCTCAAAAGCTATTTAGCACCGAGTGAATTCAGAAGTAAAAATGATCACTCTAAGGATATTGATCTAAAGAAAGAACAAATTTTTGGATTCTATCCATGTCACAAATGCAAATCTTGTAAAAATAGCAGTAAAACTAAAAGGATAACATTTACTAACCAACAGGCTACATTTATAATTAAGGACACTATAATATGTAGTGATTCAAATATAATATACTGTATAAAATGCTCGTGCAATTTATTTTATATAGGTCAAACCAGCCGTACATTCAAAGATAGGATGAGAGAACACATTTGGAACATAGAGCACAAAACAACAGAAACCACACTTTACAAACATTTCACTGAAATACACCATGGAGACCTCAAATGCTTTCACTGTTGGGGAATGATAAAAATTAGACCGAACAGTAGGGGGGGTAATATAGAAAAAATACTTCTAAAAAAAGAAGCAGAACTAATCTTCAAGTTTAAAACAGTACATCCACTGGGACTTAATAGTTCCTTTGACCTCAATTCTATCCTATAACCAGATACCTGCTCCATAATTAATAGGATTTTTTATATATATTTGAAATATTTGAAAAATATTTGAAATATATCTGTAATATACAATATTCTGTTTATATTCAAATTAATATACCATTCAACTAGATATAGGCGAGGCCACACTGTAGCCTTTCTTTTAGTTAGTTATATATATTCATTTTACACACACTATATAAATACTGTTCACCATGTGCATCCCCCCACTCCCTATTTATTATATATTTAGTTGATTTTCTACACATTTCAGGAGATAAGTTTTTAGAACCTTTTAAAATAATATTATCCTTCATTTTATATAAAGGATTGCTTATTACAACCAGAATGTTGCTAGATTATGATTATTATAAATGATAATAACTAATGGAACAATGTACAACTATATATAAAAAAGTTTTTTTATATATCGTTTTTTTGGCAAAATCGATATTACAGTTTTCTTGTGCAATTTTCTGATATAGGTATTTGTGATTTTTTGTTGATTTTCTTATTTCCTATGAGAGCCTGTATGATACCTAATAAGAAAATATAGAAAGTTTAATTTTAACAATAATTTATTGCATCTTATTTTATCTATGTACTTAACTTCTAAAAATCTCCATTAAGGATTTTCAAGGCACTCACCTTGAAGGTACACGAATGTGTTAATTTAGACCATCCTCTAACACACACCTGTTATCAATTGTATATTCCCTATAAAAGGCAGTAACTCCACTCAGTAAGCATCTTGATAAAGGCAGCTAACACTGCCGAAACGCGTAGATTTGCTTACTTTTGTTCTCTGATACTTTATTGTCAACAGTGTTACAACTCACAGGTTCATCTCTATCTCTATGATATATATGGAGAGAAGACATATGAATAATTCCTGTGTGTAACAACCTCAACTTTATCTAAAGTCACTCATATGCTGAACTGTTCCAGCAGCACTGCAAACAGGTTCATTTCCATCTCCTTGATTAAAACACTGAGATGGATATATGAGTAATTCCTGTGTGCCCCCTTGTTTCATCTCGCTCCCATCACAGCATCAATCAAAACAATAGTACGGATAACAACAAGTGCTTAGGAGCTTTATCGAAAAACAGAAAAAAAACGGATAATAAAGAATGGATCAACACTTCACACAATCTAAAGCCGCTGATATAACAACTCGCTACAAATTTGGAAAAGACTATTGGATATCGGACACTTGCAAGTATCGCTACTAACTGCTAAATACTAATCATACTTTGATACAATTGTACATTTCTCAACTGGGACATATACATATATATATTTTTTCAAACATTTACTGAGTCCAGGGATTGGAGGAAAACTATTAGTCAGGTGACGTGACGTCAAACCTCACGATTCATCACTCACAGTTACTCCTAACGGCTAACAGATTAGACGCCTTACCATGCACTGTGCCTTGACAAACTAACTGTCTAATCAAAGTATTGGTAATGTATAACGAGTTAAGATTACTGTGATAAGAGTTATCTGCCCTAATCAAGTTTATAGATAGATATATTTCTATTGTTTATCCTATACTTTTTAGAATCCTAACATTTGATTCTTTATATTTGTGCACTGAATATATCGGCCGATTCCCCCTGTTTTTTAATATATTTTTAATACATATATGATGTTTTATTGTTTTTAGATGCCGGCATCTTTTGTAAATTGTGTATGTGTTAATACGATATTTGCAATAACCGCTATATAAATTTATTATATATAAAGATACTTTTTTCTTAGTAACATAGGGTCCTCTGGTTATTTCATTTTATAATCTAAACAACCTGTTGGTTAGCTCTATCTGTGGAGCGCTTATCCCACACCTATCCTCACTTCTCTATTCAATAGTCTGTAATTTGAGATTTTTCAGACCACAATAGGGATTTAAGCATTAACCATTTGACTAGCACTCACACCACCCATCTTACTCATGGTGTTAGGTGTAGACATAAATGTATTTTCCCCATAGGAATCAATGGGGCTGCGTTAGGAGCTGAACGCTGCTTTTTTGCAGGTGTTAGTTTTTTTTTCAGCCGGCTCTCCCCCATTGATTCCTAAGGGGAAATCGTGCACAAGCACGTTTAGCCAGCTCACCGCTACCGTAAGCAGCGCTGGTATCACAGTGAGATGTGGAGCTAAATTTTGCTCTCCGCTCACTTTTCTGCGGCTAACGCCCGGGTTTGTAAAAACCTGTTATACCAGCATTGTTTGTAGGTGAGCGGTGAGCATAAACTGCACGTTAGCACCGCACAGCTTTACCGACAAAACTCGTAATCTAGCCGATGGTTTGTAAAACTAAATTGTGGGTGTGGTGAGGGGTGTATTTATAGGCATTTAGAGGTTTGGGAAACTTTGCCCTTCCTGGTAAGATTTTATATCCCATACGTCACTAGCTCATTGACTCTTGCCAATTACATAAAATAAATTGGTTTTTGCTGTACTCACCCCTTGATGTAGTGGAGTCGTGTTCTGCTTTATCAGACACAATTTTATGCCGTACTCTTGTGACAATTTGATACTATGCTCCTGTGATATATATGTGTATCATTGGGTGTTAGGATTTGTTAGCACTGTGTATTTTTTCCCTTTTTTTCACTATATATATATATATATATATATATATATATATATATATATATAACAATTAGCCTGTGGCCCAGCAATCCAACCAAGGTGGTGTGTAGTAGACCTGGCTGCAATCCTCAAAGTGTAGCTATGTATATCTGTATCAAGAAGGTCACTCTCAGGATTTGTAAATTCAAATACAATGACTTTATTTGTACGTCAACAAAGAATAGTCGACGTTTCGGCTCCTATCCGAGCCTTCATCAGGACATATAAAATCTTCAAATGGCTATAAAGCCAAACTCCCAGTTTAGAAACATATATATACACACTTAGCGCACATTTTCATAGTTCTCTTTTAAACCATATATATATGTTTGTTCACAATATTTTTTAAATTAATTATTAAAGAGGATGAAAGAAAATAGATTTACACAATGAGTAACTTTTTTATATTATTTTTACATGTCATTTATGAAAATTCACTATATTTTTTTCAAAATAGGGAACACTGGTTGATAATGATCAACATGCACAGCAGCTCCCTACTCATCTTGCAGAATGCAGTATATGGGACCCCATCCCTGATCCTTCTCATGATGAAAGTTCATCAGTATCCACCTCTGAAGAGGGTTCTCCATACACTGTTAGAGATGGAAGAAATGCTTGGTGCTGCTGTGACAGCTGTGAGACCATCTCAACCGAAGCTGAGACTATCTGCTGCAAACAGGTCCAGGAAATACAAGAAATGATGTCATCTGAGAAATGTGTTTGTGAGCTGGATTACATGAGAAACTGTATCATGGACCGTGAGCATCTGATACACCTGCATAGATACCATGCAGGAACCGAAGGGTTACAGTTGTGTCCTGTGCAACATTTAGTGGAGAGGTAATTGTTTTTTCTTAATTAACGCTTTATGTTGGATTTTTACCTTTAAAGATATAATTATAAAACAATCAATTTTATATAAAACAAACTGGATAAAAATATAACATTACTACATTCCACTAACCTACAAAATATACTATGTGAAAAAGGTATTTGGACACCCAGGTGGAACAAAAACAGTAACATTTATAAGAAAAACATCATTACATAGCTGACCCACCTTTTGACTTAATGACTATTTTTTTTAGCGTGTTTTGTATGAGATAAAAATAGATCTACACATGAATTGTACTTTATTCTTCCTTTAAAGATGAAGTTAAACCTGCCGTAGAAGAAGGTTTGACCAGTCAAGATTTTTGGCATTCAAGTTTATCCTACAAATATTATATTTGATTTAGATCAGAAATATGGGTCGCTCAGTCCAAAATATGTTGTCCTATTCCTCAAACTAGACCTGATTAGACCTTTCAGTGCATCAGGGTACTCAATCTTGCTGTAACTAGAATGGATCTGTGCTGAAGTATTGCAACAATGTACGTAGAACAGAGTTGTCTAGAATATCTTTGTACCTCTATCCAACTGAAGGATGAAGTATTTCCTAGCAGACTATCACAAATCCCACTTTATACCTTTTTAGGGATTGTAGGGATAATGAAATTCCATTGATGACATTTACCAGGTGCACCCAAATAACAAAGAACAGATGGATTCTATTTGTCATTCTAAAAGCTCCTCTTTCACTTTTCAGTTGTTGACAGATGATGGGGCCAGAAACAGCAGTTATGAAGCAGCAGTCACAAAGACTGCTGCTCTATAACCCTGTCCACCTGCTCTGATGAGGCGGACAGGAATCGCCGGAATTCAACCCGAACGAGTACGATCAGGTTGATTGACACCTCCCTGCTGGCGGCCGACTGGCCGTGAGTCTGCAAGGGGCGGCGTTGCACCAGCAGCTCTTGTGAGCTGCTGGTGTAATGCTGAATACTGAGAGCGTATTGCTCTCTGCATTCAGCGATGTCTTGCGGACCTGATCCGCACTGTCGGATTAGGTTTGCAAGACCCGTGATAAATAGGCCCCGATGAGTGAGATATTGGACTGGACCACTGTTGTAGTTGTCCTGTATTCACTAGATTTGTAGGACTTGTGATACCACTGTAGTAGCTATTGTAGTTGCCTTGTATTCACTAGGAGAAATGCACAGTTGATATAGCACTGTAAATGTGGACATACAGTTGTTGAAGAACTATCCTTAAGAAAATAACTATTTAAGAGATTTGCACATCATTGTTTGTCAGGTAGAGGACATATATAAATACATTTTCATATTCCTTAGAAAGATTTGTTTGGCAGTTTGTGTGACTTCCCAGAGAGCTGCTTTGCTCTGGAGTTTTACCAAACATTTTACACCAGAGAAGAGCATAAATGATACTAGATTTAGAAATTCCATAAAGAATAGCAATTATAAGCCTCAAAGTACTATTCTGTATTCATTATAGAAACAGTTGCCCAATAATGCGGCATTCTGCTATTTTCAGTTGGCGGATTTATTAGTTTAAAAGTGCAAAAGTTTCATTTTTACTCATAAATCTGGCACCAAAATATAGCTGCCTGTTTCAATAAGAAATCACAATTATGAATTTTTCCTGATGACTAATAGCAATGAACATCAATAATTAGTAGTTTAGCCCCATGCAATAAAGTCAATTTTAATGTAGTCTGACAGAAATACTCAATAATGTCTGCCTGTGCTTATCTGATTATGCAAATGTAAGCTTGTGTGCAGCATATGTCGAGGTGTCCAAATATTTTCTTGTACTTCTTTTCTAATCTCTCTTTTTGAGGCCTATTATAAATTATCATAAATATAAAGGTTTGGTTTCAGCCACAAATTTTCTTTAAAAGGGACCTTTATTTTATCTCATGTAGAGTCCAAAGCAAAGCAACAACTTTCGGGCCTACAATCAGTCTGTACTGTATTGCACTCTGACTTGACTAAGGGCTGATGACCTGAAATGTTGTTGCTTTGCCTTGAACTCTGACATGGGATAAAATAAAGGAATATATGGAAGTGGCTATACTGTGTTGCGTAACTGACTAACAGCTAGATTACAAATTGTGCGTTAGGCTTAAAAAGCAGCGTTAAGAGGTCCTAATGCTGATTTTTAATGCCCACTGGTATTATGAGTCTTGCAGGTACAGGCTCACCGCTCACTTTTTTGGCCAGACTTGGAAATACCGCAAATCCACTTACGTAAATTGCGTATCCTCTTTTTTCAATTGTTCTTGCATAGCGCCGGTATTACGAGTCTGCCAAAAGTGAGCGGTAGACCCTCTCCTGTCAAGACTGGTGCCGCATTTTAAAGTCAGTAGTTATGAGTTTTATGCTACAAAGCCGTAGCATAAAACTCTTAACTAAAGTGCTAAAAGTACACTAACACCCATAAACTACATATTAACCCCTAAACCGAGGCCCTCCCGCATCACAAACACTAAAAGAAAAATTTGAACCCCTAATCTGCCAAACCGGACATCGCCGCCACTATAATAAATATATTAAACCCTAAACCGCCACACTCCCGCCTCGCAAACACTAGTTAAATATTATTAACCCCTAATCTGCCGTCCCTAACATCGCCGCAACCTACCTACATTTATTAACCCCTAATCTGCTGCCCCCAACATCGCCACCACTATATTAAAGTTATTAACCCCTAAATGTAAGTCTAACCCTAACCCTAACACCCCCTAACTTAAATATAATTAAAAGAACTCTAACTAAAAATTCCTCACTTTTTTGGCCAGACTTGGAAATACCGCAAATCCACTTGTGTAAATTACGTATCCAATTGGTCTTGCATAGCGCCAGTATTACAAGTCTGCCAAAAAGTGAGCGGTAGACCCTCTCCTGTCAAGACTGGTGCCGCATTTTAAAGTCAGTAGTTATGAGTTTTATGCTACAAAGCCGTAGCATAAAACTCTTAACTAAAGTGCTAAAAGTACACTAACACCCATAAACTACATATTAACCCCTAACCCGAGGCCCTCCCGCATCACAAACACTAAAAGAAAAATTTAAACCCCTAATCTGCGAAACCGGACATCGCCGCCACTATAATAAATATATTAAACCCTAAACCGCCACACTCCTGCCTCGCAAACACTAGTTAAATATTATTAACCCCTAATCTGCCGTCCCTAACATCGCCACAACCTACCTACATTTATTAACCTCTAATCTGCCGCCCCAACGTCGCCACCACTATATTAAAGTTATTAACCCCTAAATGTAAGTCTAACCCTAACCCTAACACCCCCTAACTTAAATATAATTAAAAGAAATCTAACTAAAAATTCCTATCATTAACTAAATTATTCCTATTTAAAACTAAATACTTACCTGTAAAATAAACCCGGCTAGATTTGGAGTTCGGCGGTAGATGGGTTGCTAACGCCACGCGTGTTTTATGTCTAACGCACGGCATTGTTTGACTCCGGTATTTAGAGTTCAAATAAGACCATCTAACGATGCTCCTAACGCGTGTATGTCACACGCGTAATCCTGCCCGCGTTAGACAGTCTCCCATAGAGATCAATGGGAAAGCAAAAAAATTGATTTTTTTCACCTAACACTCGATCTCGCGAGAATACGCACAGCTCGGTCATATGACGCATACCACATCATGCACAACAATAACACGCCGCAAATGTCACAACAACAATCAATCAACAAAGCACACAAGCATTACACATTCACAAGCGGGGGGATTTTTAATAAAATTTCATACGGGGAATACGCATATACTTTAAGATGCGGAAATTCGCTAAATAACAACAAGGAATAAAAAATATATACATACACTAGAAAAAGAATCGCATTCAATATCACTATATATTAGGACAAACATACATATACAACACTTCACTAATACCACACCATCGCAAATTCACATTTAAAAAGAATACTATTGGACAATGTTAGAGAAAACGACCACTATGACATCATCGCATTCTACACATTCCACAAATAATAACTCAAAATGAGCATGCGCAAATTCACACACCTAATACACATTGCACTAATACTAATTGCTAATAAAGCACACATGAACCCAATTTACAATGCAAATCGGTACATCATTAAACATTTACACAGGGTATATAAGCACCACACAAGCAGGGCTTCTTTGACTGTGTTGCTGGTGGGTCTTTGGAGATTGGAGGTTTAAGATTAGAGAGTTGGTGCATTATTGTGAGTGAGTGAGTGAGTTAGTGTTAGCGTGAGAGAGTCAGTTGTTAGTGTTATCGTGAGTTAGTGGGAGTGGGAGAGAGTCTGTTAGTGGGAGCGTGAGTGAGTTAGTGGGAGTTGTTAGTGAGAGTTGTTAGTGGGAGCGTGAGTTAGTGGTAGTTAGTGAGAGTTAGTGGGAGTGTTTGTTAGTGAGAATTAGTAGTAGTGTGAGTTAGCGAGCGAGTGATTTTTCTGTACACTTAACACATTTACACGCAAACACATTCAATACATACATACACTTATCAATAACACTACATACACTCCATACCCCCTACCCCCTCATACTACACTCCATACCCCATTCCCTGTAGTCCCATTCCCTTTCATCCCATTTACTCTTATCCCATACCCCATACCCATCCCATACCCATCCCCTAGTTACATTTAGTTTACATATCCTCCTTTTAGTCTTCTTCTTCTTTTGGTTTATTTAAATACTCCTTACCCTCTTTGTTTTTTTACATCCCTCTCACACTTTCAGCACTTTTTTTGTCTTTTTAGTTCTTTATTTTGACCCCCTTTCATTTCATCACACTCACTTTTTGTTTGATTATTTGGGGTTTAGTTTAGGGAACAGATGGAGGCCAGGCAGGGGACAGGTAGAGGGGGGAGGAGAGGGAGGGGGAGAGGAACAGGGCAGGAAGGGGAGCAGGAAGGGGGGCAGGAAGCGGGGGTGGAAGCGGTGGGTGGACCCAGCCACTTGGTTCAAGATGAACAAGTGGCTGGGCCCAGTGGCGGTCAGAGTAGGGCTTCACAGTCCGGGAAACAGAGGGCATCGTCACAGGGGAAGGCCAAGGCGACTAGGGAGGCGAGGTTTTCGATGGAGGAGAAGGAGGCCCTCGTAGAGGCCTATATGGCCAGGCATAGGAGGCTGCAGCACCAGAAGACAACCCCGACTGACAAGAGGAGGCTCTGGAATGAGATAAGAAATGCAGTCAATGCAGTGGGTGGCCGGAACAGAGATCTGGATTCGATAAAACATCGCTACCGGGACTGTAAGATGGATCTCAAGAAAAAGTTAAGCCTGGAGGCCCGACATGCCGCAGGAACCGGTGGCGGACCTGCCCTGGAAATAGAGTACTGCCGATGGGAGGAAATGTTGCGGCCCAGCATCTCCGAGGTGGAAATAGTCGGTATCGGAGGAATTGATACCGGGAACCTGCCACTCTCATCTGACGGTAAGCTCATTGAACAATAAATTCACATACGAATGTATTTCAAGGGACACTATACGCAAACCTTTACTTTCATGATTGAGGTAGCGAATACAATTTGACAAAACATTCAAATGTACTTATATTACCTAATTTGAATCCTTCTTGAGATATATTTTAATGAAGAAATAGCCATGCACACGGTGAAACAATCACAGGAGGCAGCTATATTCAGCTAACAATCAGCATCTTATAAGCATATTTAGATATGCTTTTCAGCAAAGAATATCCAGAGAATGAAGCTAATTAGATAAGAAAAGTACATTAGAAAGTTTATAATAAATGTATGCTTCTAAATCATGAAAGATAAAACATTGGGTTTCATGTCCCTTTAAGGATCAGATTAATGCTATAACGTTGTTTACACGCATTCAATTACTTTGCGGTTACATCAGTATCTAGGCTATAGGTTAGGTGTGCATTTAAACAGACTGAAAACAAACGCAAAAACATTCAGATTGACCACAGATATCACAAACACGGTTTTGAAAATGCGGAAATCGTATTGATTGTTTGTTAGATTTCAAAGTGGATTAATGATTCTGCATTTGTAATTGTATCGTAAGCTAAGTCATTTAAAGCTTGATTTGCAAATATGCTAATATATACATTTTTTTTATTATTTTTAAATATACAGAGTCTGGGGAGGAGGCAGCACAAGAAACACAGCCTCATCCATCTCCCCGGGATGAGAGTGGTGGGGAGGAATTTCCACTTCGGAGGGAAGAGGCCCCCCCGTGACGAAGACCGCAGGAAGCTGATGAAGAGGCCCCGGAAGCAGAGGAGGAGCCCGCGGAACCAGAGGACCCTCAAGGAAACGCACACCGCCGTGCACGGGTACCCCGCCAAGCACAACAAGAGGAAATAGCGGAGGTGCGGGTTCTACTGGACTACATAGACCAGATGCGTAACTCCCGGATACAAAATATTGAAGGCCGAACTCGAATTCTTGATGGACAAAATCAAATAATTGAAGGCCAAAACCAAATAATAAACATACTGAATAGAATCGAACAAGGCCAAAACCGAATCATTAATCTGCACCAAGAGATGTTCAATTTTTTCCGGGAGGCGCATGCTGGTCTACCTCCTGGTCCGCCTCCTGCTGCTGGGCCTCTTGCTGCTGGGCCTCTTGCTGCTGGGCCTCTTGCTGCTGGGCCTCCTCCTGCCGGCCCATCTCCTCCTGCCGGCCCATCTCCTCCTGCCGGCCCATCTACTCCTGCCGGGCCATCTACTCCTGCCGGGCCATCTCCTCCTCTTCAGCCATCTCCTCCTCTTCAGCCATCTTCTCCTCCTCAGCCATCTTCTCCTCCTCACCTTGGTCGTCCCAGTACTCTTCCTTCCACTCTTCCCACAACATCTCCAAGGAGAACTCTTCGGAGTCGGCAGTTGCCCCTCCCAGAGCCTCAGCCCCGTGGGAAGAGGGGAAGGAAGAGGAAGTAAGTATTTATTTTCATCTTTAATGTTTTTTTTATTTAATGTGTAATGGATAGGTATGTGATGATGTGGTTTTCATGCACTTGTGGACCACACTCTGTATATAATCTACTTCTATGGGACCGGGTCCATGGAGGCAGATTGTTTGCAGAGTGTGGGTTATAAGTGTGTGAAAACCACATCATCACATACCTATCCTTGTTCATGATATTGATTGGTTTCTGTGATGTGATGTCCAAACTGTTTCCCGAATCGCAAACAAAATTACCATTACAATTATCCATGATGGCATATTACTGTTTGAATGCCAATAACACAGCTTAAAGGGACAGTCAGAAAATTATTGATTACAAAGAAAACACTGTATTACGCATTATCAAGTTGGAAACAACAAAACATGGAGAAATACGTGTGACTTATGTGCTTAACCTTGTATCTATGACTAGGAAAAATGACCACTTATCTGTTGTTCTGACATAACAACATTTTAGATATCAATGATCAATACATGGTAAATAATATGCTGGATGAGCACAAGGTTTTACATATACAAATGCTATCCAAATGCCCTCTAGTGGTCAAATTGTATAATGATTACATGCACTCTTCAAGCTCGAAGAAATGAGCACACAAACCTCATAGGTTTAGCTAGCAAATTTAAATAAACACAGACAAATGATTAATTGGTGAGAAACATTTGATATCATTGATATTACAAAATTGACTTTTAGAATAATGAAAAACATTATTTGTTTTCTAAACTGTCCCTTTAACAAAATTACATATGCTAACACATATTTGAAGCTTGTTGGTATATCTACATGTACTTGTTCAAAAAATAAATATTGAAATCAGATTTATATTGACGTGTTAAATAAAGTCTATTTTCTTAAAGAGACATTATTGTGTTAATTTTTTTTTGGAAAGACAATTTTTTTAACAATGAATATGGTTTAAAGTCCTTTTAGGAGTGGGGGGTGAAAATATGCTAACAATAATATATTTGAAGATTAAACAATGTGGAACTCATACATGATACAAAAATCAACATTTGCATTAAAGGGACAGTATACTATATTTTTAACAGAACTGTATGTAATAGACACTACTACAAACAACAAGATTAACATATACTGATATCAATATTACAAAGCTTCAAACACTTTCAAAGAAAATCGGGTTAGCTCTATTGAAAATATAGATGAACCCCCATTACAACCGTAAAACAAGACAATACCCCATCATTAACATATGAAAAGACCCTTTACACAAACAGGAGAAAGCTGGAGATGGTACTCACATGAAACTCAGAGGCTTGGCGAGGAGTCTGAAAATTACTTACATTTTATTTGAACAGAAGCAAAATGAAACGTGTATTTGTTAAACAATGGACTATCTAACTAGAGACAAAATAAAAGGTTTTGATTTATAATGTGAGTGTCTAATGAACCTTTAATAAAATATACAACGAAATTACATTTAGAAGAAGTCGGCATCATATATTTAGCATATGATAAAGATAAATGCATATTGATTACTTTATTCTAACACAATAGCGCATATTTATTAATTAGATATCTTTAACATTAAACACAACAGTCATTTTTCTGAAAAAGGAACATTGTTGACAAACATATTAAACAACATGGACTATAGAGATTTGCACTTGCCTCGAAATATCATATGCATGAAAAATTTTTGCTTTCGTTCGTTTATTCAACCAGACATCCAGCAAAAGAGAATGTGGTGGTCTTTATCAGCTACGGGTCAACAATGTAACATGATGCAAATAATACATATTCGCAAGGTTTTTAAAATTGGCTGCAGTCACAAACGTTTTTAACGTGCACAAACAAATATTGCGGGACTACGTAATCCAATCAGACGTTTTTTTACCTTTGCATGTGAAGTCTTAACATGGCGCTTCCTTGATCACGTAAGAACGCCATCCAATAAAAGGCACATTCTTGATCACGTAAGAACGCCCAAAAAAAAAGGCGCATCCTTGATCGCGTCAAAACGCCATCCAATAAAAGGCACATTCTTGATCACGTAAGAACGTCAGTCAATACAAGGAATCATTGGACAGCCTGGCAGGTGACGTCTTAAGCAACATAGCGCATCCGAGATCACTGAAAAACCGCAGACAATACAAGGACTCAGTTGACAGCTTGGCATATCACTAAGAAACGTATTTATATTTTAGGAACTAGTATGTGTCTAGATTGCTATCTAGGAATGTCACCAAATCATGAATCATCTTTTCGGACTTGACTGTCCCTTGAACTATAGCTATGGTTTATATCTTTAACATTTAAAAGATACACATGAGAAATACATATGCCATTGATGTTTTAAGATATGTTTTGATTGTTTTGGAATAACAATAGTTATACATGGATTGATTAAACGTGTCATTTATTCAAGTTTAAATATGGTCAGCCTACCTATAGCCATATATGGGAGGAGAAGTATTTTGTTAACATATTTGTTAAAAAATATTCATCATCTAAAATATTTGCATTACACACAGAGATTTATTTGGTTACACTTTTACAATAAGATAGAATTGAAAATGAAATACATGTGCTGTCAACATTACAATAAGATTGTTTATTAATAAGATTATATGTCCTTGCTCATGTAAAAAGGACAAAAACGCTTTAGAAATGGAAATACATTCATTAACAATTGTGCTCACCATCACTTAAAGGGACATGATTTTGTTTTTAAAAAGAGGATACACATAGACAATACTATTTCAATAAAATGAACACTTTACAGGGATTATATCATTGTATCAATACTCAGATCATTTGTTAAAGGTGCATCAATTCATGCAGAGTTTCTAAATACACACATGGATCTGAAAATTGAAATATACATATATACACAAATAACAATCTATATATACATATATAAAACAATTACTATGCTAATCATAATCATGCAATGATAAAGATAAGAGAAAAATATATAAAGACAAATAATAAGATTACATTGGAGATGTTAATCTTAAAGTCATTTACAATTGTCTTACATATATGATTTTTTATAAAAAATTATTTTTGGTAGGTCCCTTTAAGGATCAACAAGATAAACTAGAGCTTTCAAAAAATAACATGAAGAATGAGGACAAAGATTCGTGCAATGACATGTCTTTTATTAGTATGTAAGAAAACATCAACAACGTTTAGAAATAATATTGTAAAAATAAGGAATATTTGAGCCATATGACAAGGTAACACAGTGCATCACAGTCCATGAAGAGAGTTGCCAAGGGCCACCATAGCCCCATTGGAGACATATGACAAGGTAAAAGAGTGCATCACAGTCCATGAAGAGAGTTGCCAAGGGCCACCATAGCCCCATTGGAGACATATGACAAGGTAAAAGAGTGCATCACAGTCCATGAAGAGAGTTACCAAGGGCCACCATAGCCCCATTGGAGACATATGACAAGGTAACACAGTGCATCACAGTCCATGAAGAGAGTTGCCAAGGGCCACCATAGCCCCATTGGAGACATATGACAAGGTAAAAGAGTGCATCACAGTCCATGAAGAGAGTTGCCAAGGGCCACCATAGCCCCATTGAAGACATATGACAAGGTAACACAGTGCATCACAGTCCATCAAGAGAGTTACCAATAAGCCACCATAGCCCCATTGGAGACATATGACAAGGTAACACAGTGCATCACAGTCCATGAAGAGAGTTGCCAAGGGCCACCATAGCCCCATTGGAGACATATGACAAGGTAACACAGTGCATCACAGTCCATGAAGAGAGTTGCCAAGGGCCAGCATAGCCCCATTGGAGACATATGACAAGGTAACACAGTGCATCACAGTCCATGAAGAGAGTTGCCAAGGGCCACCATAGCCCCATTGGAGACATATGACAAGGTAACACAGTGCATCACAGTCCATGAAGAGAGTTGCCAAGGGCCACCATAGCCCCATTGGAGACATATGACAAGGTAAAAGAGTGCATCACAGTCCATGAAGAGAGTTACCAAGGGCCACCATAGCCCCATTGGAGACATATGACAAGGTAACACAGTGCATCACAGTCCATGAAGAGAGTTGCCAAGGGCCACCATAGCCCCATTGGAGACATATGACAAGGTAAAAGAGTGCATCACAGTCCATGAAGAGAGTTACCAAGGGCCAGCATAGCCCCATTGGAGACATATGACAAGGTAACACAGTGCATCACAGTCCATGAAGAGAGTTGCCAAGGGCCATCATAGCCCCATTGGATACATATGACAAGGTAACAGAGTGCATCACAGTCCATGAAGAGAGTTGCCAAGGGCCACCATAGCCCCATTGGAGACATATGACAAGGTAACACAGTGCATCACAGTCCATCAAGAGAGTTACCAAGGGCCACCATAGCCCCATTGGAGACATATGACAAGGTAACACAGTGCATCACAGTCCATGAAGAGAGTTGCCAAGGGCCACCATAGCCCCATTGGAGACATATGACAAGGTAAAAGAGTGCATCACAGTCCATGAAGAGAGTTACCAAGGGCCAGCATAGCCCCATTGGAGACATATGACAAGGTAACACAGTGCATCACAGTCCATGAAGAGAGTTACCAAGGGCCAGCATAGCCCCATTGGAGACATATGACAAGGTAAAAGAGTGCAACAGGCACAACAATAAACTTAGAAAAAGGCCAAATGGCAACAATAAAAAAAACATCAACATGTGGACGGAGGATTCTTATCTGCCACCTTGGAGCATCTCCAGATCCTCCACTTACTGGTCATCCTCTTCATCGTCCTGTGCATGTCCAGCTCCAGATTCAGGCCTTGAACTTAATCGCATTATTTCACGCAGAGTCAAGTCCTGAACCCGGAGCTGGGCCTGCATGGTGTCGTTCATCCCTCTCAGGACAGCTGCATTCCTCAACACGGCCTGCTCTACTCTTGCTATACCTTCTAGCATGAGCCATGCTGAGTCACAGCCTAAAATAAAGAATAAATTAAATATTAAGGATAATTACACAACAGACGAAAAAATAAACAAAGATACATTGTCATCATAAAGACAAATCATTCTTTACATCAATTAGTTTAAATTGATTCTTTACACATGAAATATGTTATTCAGACAGAGCAAAATCATTAAAGGGACAGTTTACTCAAACATGTTGTCCCCTTTAATTGGTTTTCGATGATCCACTTATACAGCTTGAGTGTATCAAATCTTGTTAAAGGATTTACTTTGTACTTACATTAGCAATTTAAACATTTTAATTATACTGTGGTAGGCACACCTATCCTTAAACATTTTGGCATTGAGGACAAGCTGTGTAAACATAGCAACCTGAAGAAATTACATTCCCACTGGGTTAGACAAGAGATAATGTATAAACATTTGTACATAAATTGTTGGATCCAAGTAGTGGTGATTGGTATATGTAGTGATATCAAATTAAAGGGACACTGAACCTAAATATTTAATTGACTGATTCAGATAGAGCATGACATTACAAATATTTAAAAATTACACATATTCTTTAAATGTTTGAATTCTATAGCTAGATTTTGAATGCAAGAATGTCGGTTTTTAGGGCAGGCCATATTTGTTTATCAACTTTGTTTGTCCCTGCTGGTTGATGGATACATTCATCCAACAATAAAGAAATGATGTCCACAATTATTTTCTATTTAAAATTAAGTATAGGCATTTCTTTGTTTCAATAAAGATAGCAAGAGAATGAAGAATAATTCATAAGAGTAGTAAATTATCAATTTGATTAACATTGCATGCTCTATTTGAATCACAATTGAAAATATTTACCTTCAGTGTACCTTTAAGTATCTTATAATGTTGATTTTGAATGATACTTACAGCTGTGCCTGGGAAGGACAATCCGACACCCAGGACAATGAAGGTTGAGACAGGGGGGAGGGATGGGATTGTGTTGGGGAGGGATGGGATTGGCTTGGGGAGGGATGAGCTGCTGCTCCGGGATAGGCCGTACAGCTGGGGAGTGGGGAGTTGGGGTCTGGGCAGCTCTACGGGCCATAATACGGGGAGAGCGGCGAAGGGGGTTGTAGGGGCGTTTTTTGGGAGGGACAGGAAATGATAAATGGGAAGGGCCGGCAGGGGTCTGGGCATGGGCAGGAGTCTGGGCATGGGCAGTGGTCTGGGCATGGGCAGGGGTCTGGGCCTGGGCAGTGGTCTGGGCATGGGCAGGGGTCTGGGCATGGGAAGGGGTCTGGGCATGGGCAGGGGTCTGGGCATGGGCAGGGGTCTGTGACTGGTCAGGGGACTGGGCAGGGGCAGAAACCAGATGACCAGAAGTGGCGGATCCATCTGAAAAATTAAAATATATATATTAACATCTCATACATCATGAAATCAAATCAACGCATTTCAAATTGATTATGTTTTCAATATACTTCGAAGTGTGTTTGAATTTGTAAACAATTATGAAATGAGGATATGGTATGCATATAGGCACTCAGATGAATATCAATTACTGTCTGTACAATTATAACATTATTATTGTGTTTTGGCCTGGAATATGCATGTGACATAATGATGGCATGAATTATACATTTTGTTTAAAAATAATATTTTCATGCTGCCTGATATAGAAAGGGGGCAGTAGTGTATTTGAACAGACAAATAATATTCCTTTTTAAAGTGAAAAAGCTGTAGACTTTGAATGTCTTCAATGAAATGATTTTAAAAAAAAGCAACATGTTGGAAACATGATAGATATATTTCACATACCATTAGACTCCAAGGCAGCCTCTTCCTCCTCCGTCACATATGTTAAATCAATCTCTGTAAAACATAACATGTTGTGTACACGTTAAGAACAGATATTATAACATATGTTACTGTTGTTCAAAGACACACATCAATGTTGCATTAAAGATATACACACCCAAAGTTATGATTTACATCATTTTGATGGAGCATACAAATTACATTAGATTTGTTATTCTCAATGATTCAGATTTTCGATGTATTGTTTGTATTAATTTAAAAATCATAAAAGCATAGTACATAGAACATTTAAGATTTCTCATGTGTGTATCACTTGATGACTGTTGTCAAAAATGAACATGGAAAAAAACATATGCTATACATCTTCTGAATAACAAATGTGTAGACTAATAAAGTTTTAATTATTAATCTTTCAATATTCAAAGAAAATTGATATATAATCAGAAGAGAAAATTATATGTTTGTTTCAAATGTTATGCTTCATCAGAATCATGCTCATAATATTGATTACCAATACACCTTCAATGACATATAAATGAGTCAATGGACTTACCAGGAGACCGCAAAGGCGGCTCTGTGTCACTGCTGGATTCCTGTGGGCTCCCCACACCAACTCTCTCTATGAATGATATAGATATATATTAGTAAACACATTTGGGATATCACTAAATCACATCTGTATCGAATTTTAAGATTAATCAACTTGAAAATGTGAAGAATAGAGCAGTCATTAAACCAAAAAATGCTTGATTGAATCAAGGGGATTCTGTTAAAAATTATGTATTGAACATATGATTAATTTCAGACTATATTAGACATCAAACTCATCTCATACGATGCTATTGCATATCTAAATATACCCATTGATCAATGTTCTTAAAAGAATACACACAAACCACATTTTGAAGAACAGCTGTTGACAAATCTAAACAAACACATGTGGCACATCGAGCCATTTGTGCAATGTACAGTAATCTTGTTTAGGACACAACACATATTTATCACAATACAAAACCAAATTGATTAGTACAAATATGTAATCATGGTGCTGTTAGAGTATGCTGATATCTATAAAGTAACTCCAACAGTGAATATGTGAATTATATATCATTATTGTTTAATCCAAAGAATGTAAAGATGAATGAATCTATTGTTTATTAAAGGGACACTGACATGATTTATTTAAATCAGTGATTTCTCTGTTCAAACTATTCAAAATGATTTAACATTGACTCCTATTATAATTTTAATGTTGCTACATTTTAATCTTAAAGGCACATAAGCAATATTGTATTCAATAAATATTGTTTGTTGAAGGTATCCACCAATCATCAATAAAAACCCAGGTTGGTCAACCAAAATTGAGATGCAGATAAACGTACATTCTCAATTCAATTCATGATAAATATATCCTGTACTCTTATTTTCAATCAGTTGTGTTGTTTACTGTAGCTTTAATTATTTTTTGGTGTTATTTCATTCTCATCAATTGATGGGCATATGTTATAATTTATTTGGATTCTTCTTTTTTTATTATGTATAATATTGAAAATAAGAATACTGTATTCTTCACATATATAATAATTCACATTTCATTTTGACCAACATGTATAAAGCAATGCCACTTACAGCAAAGCCATGTTAACGTGTATGCGCAATTCCATTTTCGCGATCATTGCGCAATGATTCAAAGCGGAATTACGCATCCGTCATTTGACCAACATTTATAAAGCAATGCCACTTACAGCAAAGCCATGTTAACGTGTATGCGCAATTCCATTTTCGCGATCATTGCGCAATGATTCAAAGCGTAATTACGCATCCGTCATTTGACCAACATGTATAAAGCAATGCCACTTACAGCAAAGCCCTGTTAACGTGTATGCGCAATTCCATTTTCGCGATCATTGCGCAATGATTCAAAGCGGAATTACGCATCCGTCATTTGACCAACATGTATAAAGCAATGCCACTTACAGCAAAGCCATGTTAACGTGTATGCGCAATTCCATTTTCGCGATCATTGCGCAATTATTCAAAGCGGAATTACGCATCCGTCATTTGACCAACATGTATAAAGCAATGCCACTTACAGCAAAGCCATGTTAACGTGTATGCGAAATTCCATTTTCGCGATCATTGCGCAATGATTCAAAGCGGAATTACGCATCCGTCATTTGACCAACATGTATAAAGCAATGCCACTTACAGCAAAGCCATGTTAACGTTTATGCGCAATTCCATTTTCGCAATCATTGCGCAATGATTCAAAGCGGAATTACGCATCCGTCATTTGACCAACATGTATAAAGCAATGCCACTTACAGCAAAGCCATGTTAACGTGTATGCGAAATTCCATTTTCGCTCTGTGACGCATATTCTGTAGAGCGCAAGACACATCATTCCTATTTCATGTGTCACTAATCTAAAATCAGATATCTAAACATCATATGTAGTGTATGTTGTGAGATCTGTATAGGTTTAGTATCTGACTATATACAGATTTTTTGATAAAAAAAAAAATATTAAGATATTATATGAAGTTGGAAAATTACCTGGTTCAGATTCTCCATCTCCTCCCAGGCCACCGGACGGAGAAGCAGCTGCCCTGGCCCCCGCGTCAGGACTTTCAGATCCCGCAGCTGGGAGGGAAGAAGAGGAGGCCGAGGATGGCGAGGATCTGAATCTTTTGGGGACCCGGAGATTGAGGAGCTCGCATAAAGTCACCTCATAAGGGAGTAGGTACAGTTTCCGCGGGGCCTCTCTTTAGCCACCTCTTTTACGGGCTTGCACCCAGTCCCTTATGAGGTTGACTTTTTTTGATAACCGCAACCTCATATCTCCGAATCTCCTCATGATCTGATCCTGGGTCCTCTGGACGTCACACACCAATCTAACCGCATTGGTGATAGACTCCCAGAGGGCCTTCTTAACAGGCGCATCTGTCAACCTCCTCTTGTTCCCAAACAGCTGGGGATAAAAGTCCTTGACGGCGTGGACCAGTGCAGCGCTCTCCTCCTTGGTGAACCTGGGAGCTGACATGCCTGCTGGGTTGTAGAATTTTTTCTTAAAAAAATATCAGATATACTGCCTGCAGGCATTAGAGAACTGACAAAGATGGCAACGTGTAATGGACTTTTATATGGTGAAGTAAACATGAGATGCACCATGGGACAAGTTATCTGTACATCTGATTGGATAAAAGTTTGAAATATTGTTAGAATGTCTGTGAGACCATCCTGACTCAAGTTGTGTTTGTGTGATGAACTCTGATTGGCCGTTCCTTAATGTTTCATATCTTAGTAACTTCCTTACACATACCTCATGGTGGTGCTGTTACTTCATTTTTCATGTAGACTTATTTGTAACTCATGGGCCTGTCATGCGGATATGTGTGACGCAGATTTAATATCCGTGATTCGTTAAATATTAATGATTAAATTCTCTTTAAAATCTAATACTGTCACATTATTAAATGTTGTAGACATTTCTCGGTTTAATAACGGTCTGTTTCTTTAATACAAATACACATTTAATATTGTATGTCTTTATTGTTCATAAAATCCATTTATTGACTTATTGTGAAGTATTGATATTGCTCTATTAAATGTATTTCATAATGCACATTGATTGTGTGCTATTGCGTGACATTAGACTCTAATGTTTAAAGATGCTAATCTGGTGTTTCAAGATGCGTTTCCCACGCAATATATTTGAATGTTCAAATTCAGGTTATAATGTCAGTAACTTGGATAATCTGTTTATAAATGTTAAACTACAGGTTTGTTTGTTATTAGTAAATAAACCTCGAGCTTGTATTTGTCTGAAGTGCTCATATATGTTATTGTGCAATGGCGTCTTTATTTTTAAATAGACATTACAAACAAACAATTGTATCAAATGATCTGTAGAGATAGAAGATTGTTTAGACTTTAAAATGTAAATCAATTTATCTTAGTATTTAGATATCCTCAACAGAAGAAATTTAAATGCACATGGTTGAGACAATCACATAAGGCATCTCTGTGCATCCACCAATCTTCATCTACTGAGCCTATCTCGATATGCTTTTCAAGCAAAGTATGTCAAGATAGGAAGAGAAGTAAATACACTATTTAAATCTCTTAAAGGGACACTGTCCAAACAAATTTAGCGTTGGTGATTCAAATTGAGCATGAAATGTTAATCAACGTTATAATTTAATCCGATTCTCAAATGTTAACAATTATCTTGTTATCTTTCTTTGCAAATCATTATTGATATTTGAGATTACGGACAATTGTTTAAAAAAACCTGGGTTGTCCTTGATGATTGTTGGATAAATTAATCCACCACAAAAAACCAAGTTCAGTCCAGAGTACTGAAGCAAATAAATTATCTATTTTATGCATTATTTGTAAAGTAATGATAGCAACATCACAAGGAGCATTGATAATATGAGACAATTTTTAAAGTTGCTTAAAATAGAATACTCATTCAGAATGTATAAATCATTAATGTTTTAACTGTCTCCCTTTAAGTATATTTTTAGTTCATGTCCCTTTAAATAAACATTTCACAATAATGCTTGAAATATCAGAAACCTAGGCACCTTCATTTTGAAAAATTAGTATAACATATGAGTATATCAAATTTACATTAACTTCTGGATTGTTTTACACACTGACTGAAATATATATTGTAAAGGAGGTATTTCGGAGTCTTCAGCTTAGAGGGACATTAAGCTATATGTTATGTATGCATTTTGGATAAGATTATAATATTTGAACAACTTAATATGTTTTGGTATTCAATCATTAGATTGTAATTATATATATTTATGGATTAAATACATATCTACATAGGCTATTTTGATGCTGATTGTTGGTTGCACATAGATACCTTATGTAATTGACTAAGATATGTGCATTGATGTTTTTTTTTCAAAGTATATTTAAAGACTGAATGTAATTCTATAGTACTTTCTAAATATGTTTAAATTCTTTTATGAATTATTTAAAAATCAATACACAATATACTTTGTGAATGTCCCTTTAAGGACAAAAACATTTGTAATGTTGATTTAACATTGTAAAAATAAACTAAAGGGGAATGAAAATTATATATAGATATGTGATGTCTAACCCAAGAGGTAAGATTTTAAAAACTACATAATATTATTAACTATAGTTAAATGACTCGACTAGAAAATCAAATCGATTAACCTGGCATACAATAACTAGCTTGTGAAAAATATCAAGTTAAATGACCTACCATTTATAAATGTAAAAATTAAAATAATTTAGCAAATAATGTTTTGAGATACCTAAGGAAGATACAAGATCTTATAAAATTAATTTTACATTCAACAACACTGTCACTTTAATGTAATTGAACCACTTCCCCTTCTTAAAAGTGAAAACAAATAATTTTTGAGAAATTGACTACATATCCGAAATTATTTTAACATCTAAGAATTTCAAAAGAAAAGCATCGATGGATCTCACTCCCCAATGAATGTTAAAAAAGATATTTTAATGTAATATTCTCGGAACCAGTGGATTTTCCACAATTAATGCATTATTTGATCTTATGCATGTGCTTGTCAAATAGACAACTACCAGTCATGGGAGTCAAAAAAAATTTTATTGACAGATTATATGGATATTTATTATAATCTGTTCCAAAGAGTGTATTTAATACTAAAATGTTTATTATTAACAATTTAAAATTTAATAGTTTCTGAACCAAAAAGAAAAAAATATTCCTGGAAGTCATCAGATGCCAATCTGAAATGTAAAAAATTTTTTTTAACAAAGTTAATACACACGTAGTCAAAGATTCATAAAATACATTTACAATGATCTTGTGTCTATGCTCTAACTTTGTTGAACATTTTTAAAAGATATTTATTAATTATATTAAAAAAAAAAAAAAAAAAACATTATATTGTGTAATAAAATAACAACAAAAAAATCTGATTTTCTAATTATACATAAAAATGTATATCACATTTCAATAATATATATGTTGAACTTAAATGTCAGATTTAATGTCCATTCAAATACCTCTATATCAACTATAATATGTATTCCTTTTTCTGATTGTGATCCCTAAATATCTAATGATGAAATATGTATGACTAATGTATGTAAGCTACCAATAATCAACATTCTTCCGGTGATTCTTAACTAGCATGCATTGGTACACCAACCTGGATAATGCATGGTCTTTGAAAGTCAATTCAGGGGTAAACAGTTGATCTTCAATAGGTGTCTTATTCATCATTTCAAAAATAGAGGACTGAAATCCCATCTAAAAATTAGAAATTCATCTAAGTGTCTGATTGTGATCCCTAAATATCTAATTAAGAACTAAATATGACTAATGTATGTAAGCTACTAATATTCCACATTCTTCCTGTGATTCTTAACTAGCATGCATTGGTACACCAACCTGGATAATGCATGGTCTTTGAAAGTCAATTCAGGGGTAAACAGTTGATCTTCAATAGGTGTCTTATTCATCATTTCAAAAATAGAGGACTGAAATCCCATCTAAAAATTAGAAATTCATCTAAGTGTCTGATTGTGATCCCTAAATATCTAATTAAGAACTAAATATGACTAATGTATGTAAGCTACTAATATTCCACATTCTTCCTGTGATTCTTAACTAGCATGCATTGGTACACCAACCTGGATAATGCATGGTCTTTGAAAGTCAAT
Source organism: Bombina bombina (assembly GCF_027579735.1). Lineage (NCBI taxonomy): Eukaryota > Metazoa > Chordata > Amphibia > Anura > Bombinatoridae > Bombina > Bombina bombina. The sequence continues at coordinate 409,902,533 of NC_069505.1, forward strand.
TCAGGGGTAAACAGTTGATCTTCAAAAGGTGTCTTATTCATCATTTCAAAAATAGAGGACTGAAATCCCATCTAAAAATTAGAAATTCATCTAAGTGTCTGATTGTGATCCCTAAATATCTAATTAAGAACTAAATATGACTAATGTATGTAAGCTACTAATATTCCACATTCTTCCTGTGATTCTTAACTAGCATGCATTGGTACACCAACCTGGATAATGCATGGTCTTTGAAAGTCAATTCAGGGGTAAACAGTTGATCTTCAATAGGTGTCTTATTCATCATTTCAAAAATAGAGGACTGTGAAATACCATCTAAAAAATTGAAAATCATCTAAGTGTCTCCAATAGGATGCCTCAACAGCCTTATTCTATCAAATAGTTGGCACTTACCATGTGAACATGTCTTTGTATGGTTTTCAAGGTCAGCAGATTTGAAAGATAATGCCAGACATGATCCCATTGGTATACTTCAATTTCAATCTTGGCTTTTTCCACTGTCAGTCTGGGCAATCTTCACTGTCAGGCTTCTAATTCTTCCCTTTCAGTCTTTAGATTAAGTCAGCTCCCTAATGGCATAAAGAGTTTATTCAAAATTACTACAAGTGTGTGAATCATTTCTGTAGCCCTCTCCCACCCCCCATTTCATAAGAAATTTCTGTCACTAGCTTACTAAGCGTGTGTAGCATCTTGTGTTATGTTAAGTGTGAAGATGAGTCATATTGAGCAGAACAAACCTCTAATGTGTGACATTGAACCATAGTCATGCTAGAGGATCCCTTTCTGAGTATTTACATTTTAAGTAATGTGTAAACTAAATACTAGTTTATAAAATGTATGCCATATGATGTATTTGTGTACAATTCATGCCAGCAACAGTCAAGACATTTATACTTACCAGCTGATGTCCTCTTTAAAAACCAGGTGGCAAAGACTCGCTACAGGACCCAATGGCCAGAGCATCACCTATATTAATAAATGAAACACATTTTTAGCATTTGATGAACAATTCTAACATGTTTGCACAATTCTCTACTTGTCATTTCCCTACAGTTCACATCTATTGATAATACTCCAGTCTAACTTCTATTCTTTACCGTCTAAAGTTGCGGTTGATGATGTCTGCTCTGACATTGAGCCCCTCGTCCCGGAATGGCCCCTCTAGAACAGGATCATCCTCCTCATCTCTGAGGAGGTTTCTGTCTGGCCGGACGGCCTGCAGCATCCCAGCCCGCTGTGCAATATTATGCAGGACGCTACAGGCTACAACGATCTTAGCCACCTTCTTTGCGTTGTACTGGAGGGCTCCTCCCGACCTGTCCAGGCACCTGAACCTCATCTTCAGGAGCCCGAACATCCGTTCAACCACCGCCCTGGTTCTCTTATGAGCCCTATTGTAGCGCTCCTCAGACACATCAGTCGGGCTACGCAAGGGGGTAATGAGCCAAGTCCGGCTCATGTACCCAGAATCACCTATAAATTATGAACAGAACATAATTCTTACAGAATCCTTAAAATAGTATTTGTAGTACAATAAAAAGTTTTGTACACGATAATCCATTAACAAATGTTTATTTTAAATTTAAAATATCTAGTTAAATATTATTCTCTATCTTCCCATTTCAGCTAAGACATGCTACATATGCGTATTTCTCCTAAATCAAGGCTTGTGTAAAATGCTAACTACATGGTTACATTACATTCTCTATCTGAGCATTTAAGGTAAGACATGCTACATATCTGCATTGAACTAAAAGACATTTGCGGAAAGAGACAATGACATGGTTAAATTGCATTAGCTAATATGTTCCCATTTCAGCTAAGACATGCTACATATGCGTATTTCTCCTAAATCAAGCCTTGTGTAAAATGCTAACTACATGGTTACATTACATTCTCTATCTGAGCATTTAAGGTAAGACATGCTACATATCTGCATTGAACTAAAAGACATTTGCGGAAAGAGACAATGACATGGTTAAATTGCATTAGCTAATATGTTCCCATTTCAGCTAAGACATGCTACATATGTGTATTTCTCCTAAATCAAGGCTTGTGTAAAATGCTAACTACATGGTTACATTACATTCTCTATCTGAGCATTTAAGGTAAGACATGCTACATATCTGCATTGAACTAAAAGACATTTGCGGAAAGAGACAATGACATGGTTAAATTGCATTAGCTAATATGTTCCCATTTCAGCTAAGACATGCTACATATGCGTATTTCTCCTAAATCAAGCCTTGTGTAAAATGCTAACTACATGGTTACATTACATTCTCTATCTGAGCATTTAAGGTAAGACATGCTACATATCTGCATTGAACTAAAAGACATTTGCGGAAAGAGACAATGACATGGTTAAATTGCATTAGCTAATATGTTGCCATTTCAGCTAAGACATGCTACATATGCGTATTTCTCCTAAATCAAGCCTTGTGTAAAATGCTAACTACATGGTTACATTACATTCTCTATCTGAGCATTTAAGGTAAGACATGCTACATATCTGCATTGAACTAAAAGACATTTGCGGAAAGAGACAATGACATGGTTAAATTGCATTAGCTAATATGTTCCCATTTCAGCTAAGACATGCTACATATGCGTATTTCTCCTAAATCAAGCCTTGTGTAAAATGCTAACTACATGGTTACATTACATTCTCTATCTGAGCATTTAAGGTAAGACATGCTACATATCTGCATTGAACTAAAAGACATTTGCGGAAAGAGACAATGACATGGTTAAATTGCATTAGCTAATATGTTCCCATTTCAGCTAAGACATGCTACATATGCGTATTTCTCCTAAATCAAGGCTTGTGTAAAATGCTAACTACATGGTTACATTGCATTCTCTATCTGAGCATTTAAGGTAAGACATGCTACATATCTGCATTGAACTAAAAGACATTTGCGGAAAGAGACAATGACATGGTTAAATTGCATTAGCTAATATGTTCCCATTTCAGCTAAGACATGCTACATATGCGTATTTCTCCTAAATCAAGCCTTGTGTAAAATGCTAACTACATGGTTACATTACATTCTCTATCTGAGCATTTAAGGTAAGACATGCTACATATCTGCATTGAACTAAAAGTAGACATTAGCGGGGGGAAAATATATGGTTAAATTGCATCCTATAGCTGAACATTACGCTAACATTTTAAAACTACAGTGGCAATTGTCAAACTAATTAACCATGTTGTGCACAAATACTCACAAACGAGATAACCAGGGGGCATTTGTCTTTCCTCAAACTGTCTCCACAGGGACGACAGAGAGAGGATGCGGGCATCATGACTAGCCCCTCCAAAATTCGCACACACATGCATAATCCTCATCTGTGCGTCACAAACATACTGCACGTTGAGGCTATGAAAATGTTTGCGATTTCTGAAGGGCAAGTCATCAACTGGAGCACGCAGCGCAATGTGGGTACAATCTATGGCTCCCAAGACATTGGGCAATTGAGCAATATCAAAGAATTCCCGCTTCAGGCGCCTCCAATCACCATCATTCTGTGGGAATCCTATGTATTGCTTACTGATACGTACCATGGCGTCCAGAAAGTTATCAAACACCCCAGAGAATGTACCTTGAGCCAGGCCATGCATGTACAGTTCTCCGGATTGAAAACTCCCGGAGGCCAGGACGTATAGACAGCTTAGCATCTTACTCATGGCGGGAACAGCAGTCCTTATTCTTATACGTGGCTCCAAATGAGGTTTAAGAAGATCGTAAAGGCCAATGAGCTGTTCGCGATCGAGCCGATACTTATCATAAACCTCAAAGTCGCTCATGTTTTCCAAGGTGGGTCTCACCCTGTAGACACGAGGACCTCGAACCAGACGACCCCTTCGTCTCGGTCTGAGCCGCCGAGGCTGCCTGATTCGAACAAAAACTAGTTCGCCAATAGCAGCATCAGCAGCGTCTACCATGTCATCGTCATCCATCTTTCAAAACAGCGTAACAAGGTAAGCACTTGATCTGATGTGGATCACAAGTGATGCATTGGCCATGTTGTTTGTGGGATTTATAGTACAATTAGTCCAATGGTAGTGAGTTTGTAATGATTGCTGATTGTATTCACCTGTTTGTATGTGAGCGGCGCGAATGCTTTCACAGTGGGCGTTTATTTGTTGTTTGCTGAAATGTTGTTTTCCAACAATGAATCTCAATGTGAAAGTGTCAAATATCACACATACAGTGCATGTTTGTAATGTTTGATCATATGCGTAATCAATATTTCTTAAACGCGATCTTATAGTAACAAGCACACGTCCAGGCTAACATGAATGAAAGTGCATAGTTGTGTATAATGTGCATCGAATGTGATCGATCAATGTTGCTGCAATATTGTTTGTAAACGATAAAGTAACATCTGCCATCTGTAGCATTGTATATATAAGTGATTGCCGAGCTGTCAATATTGTATGCGTCCCTTTAAAATCGCAATAATAATTCCGAACTTCCCGTCTGCCATCTGTAGTATTGTATATATAAGTGATTGCCGAGCTGTCAATATTGTATGCGTCCCTTTCAAATCGCAATAATAATTCCGAACTTCCCGTCTGCCATCTGTAGTATTGTATATATAAGTGATTGCCGAGCTGTCAATATTGTATGCGTCCCTTTCAAATCGCAATAATAATTCCGAACTTCCCGTCTGCCATCTGTAGTATTGTATATATAAGTGATTGCCGAGCTGTCAATATTGTATGCGTCCCTTTAAAATCGCAATAATAATTCCGAACTTCCCGTCTGCTATCTGTAGTATTGTATATATAAGTGATTTCCGAGCTGTCAATATTGTATGCGTCCCTTTAAAATCGCACTAATGCTGAATAACTTCCGGCTGTCATCTGTAGTATTGTGTATATATAAGTGATTGCCGAACTATCAATATTGTATGCGTCCCATTCAAATGGCACTAATACTGAATAACTTCCGGCTGTCATCTGTAGTATTATATATATAAGTGATTTGCGATCTGACAATATTTATTAATTGTCCCATTCAAATCTCCCTAATAATGCTGTTCCAAACTGTTGTTTACGTATATGTTGTATTGTAGTATTGAGTGTTAAAGTTCCGAAAGGGGCGGTACAGTCGTGAATCTGTGATGTGTATGGTTGAATCTTCTAATGACGTCATGATATTATTAACCTGCCTATGTAGTTCTGAAATCCTCATTGTGTTGTTGTATTTGACTACATTGTTATTGTGTGCTGAATAAAATCTAAATGTGTGCTTTGTGGTTGCGTGATGGGTGATGCGTGTTATGTACATGTACGTATATATTGTGATTGTGTCCCACATATGCTGACTTCTATATAGCGGTGTGGCATTGTTGTTCCTTCCCATAAAGTGACATCTGTAATCTTGTGTAATGATGTTCTTGTTGTACGTAATTCCTAATGGTTTCTGGTGATGGAATCATGATGTTAAAAGTACAGTAAAATCCATATGTTGTGTTTTGTGATTCCTCGAGAGAATGTAATGTGTTTTTCCCCCATCATTTGAATGCACATGTATGAGTGAATGTTAAAAGTAATGTATGTGCATCCATGAGTGATCATGTGTTAAGCCTATGTAGATATGCTGTTGCTGCAAGCATATGAGTTGAATAAATGAAATGCAATAATAAAGGTAAATGAGAGGTGTTTCCCATTGTGTACTGTTTGTGAATCCTGAAAAGTTTAAATTATTTTTGTGTCCGTTTAAATGTAATATTTTTTTTTAAAAAGTTTGTTACTAGTGATGTTGATTTGTAGTTGATGTAATATAAAAGTATGAAACAATTTCATGGTGTTGTGAATATTCAAACAGTAAAATCCATAAATCCACCATAGGGAAATAGTCATTTCTTAATCTATTTATCATAGCTGGGTCTAACGCATGAAATCATGTCTTTTCTAGCGCTGGTATTTGGAGTTTTTCTGTCTACGCTATTTGCGTGCGTTAGGGAAATGAGGGTTTCGCGTGCACGAGCACGTCTTCCCAATAGAAGTCAATGGAGGCTCTAAAATTTGTGCTTGTTTTTTTTCTAAGACTGGTTTTCCTCGTAAAGTGAATGACGTCATGAGCTTGTGTGAAAAAGTAACTAAATCGTGTTCTTTTTGTAATAAATAAATATTTTTTGTATGTCATGTGGTGTATATTGTTTGTATGCATCGATGAGTGTATGTTTGTGATAATGTTATTAGTTAGATGTAGGTATATGAGGGTCTTTTCCCATGTGTCAATGTAAGTCAATGGGAAAATGGATTTGTGTTGTTTTTTTTCTAACACCCGAGATCTCGCAACTTTAATCCTTTGTATTTTGATGAAAAATTATTAAATTTTAAAAATAAATATAGTGTAGTGTTTGTATGAGTGTAAGTGTACTTTGTGTAATATTTGTTTTGTGATTTGTGGTTGTTTTTTTTGTCGGTATATGTTTACTACTGGGTCTGAGGTGGCGGTAGAAATTTGAGCGTTAGGTGTTTTTTGAGTGTCGGTAACTGAACTCTAAATACCGGAGTCCGTAAGAAACCCGCGTTAGGAGCCTCTAACGCTGGTTTTCACGGCTAACGCCGAACTCTAAATCTAGGCCACCCTAAGATAGCTACAATATAACTAATAGTTACATTGTAGTTAGCTTAGGGTTTATTTTTATTTTACAGGCTAATTTAATTTAATTTAGGTAATTGTATCTGATTTATTTAATTGTATTTAATTTAGTTTATTTATTTTATTGTAGTGTAGTGTTAGGTCTAATTGTAACTTAGGTTAGGTTTTATTTTACAGGTACTTTTCATTTATTTTAACTAGGTAGAATAGTTACTAAAAAGTTATCAACTATTTAATAACTACCTAGCTAAAATAAATACAAAAGTACCTGTAAAATAAAACCTAACCTAAGTTACAATTACACCTAACACTACACTACAATAAAATAAATAAACTAAATTAAATACAATTAAATAAATTAGATACAATTACCTAAATTAAATTAAATTAGCTAAAGTACAAAAAACAAACACTAAATTACAGAAAATAATAAACAAATTACAGAAATTTAAACTAATTACACCTAATCTAATAGCCCTATTAAAATAAAAAAGCCCCCCCAAAATAAAAAAAATCCTAGCCTAAACTAAACTACCAATAGCCCCCCCAACAGTAAAACCCAACACCCACACAACCAACCCCCCAAATAAAAACCTATCTAAATAAACCTAAGCTCCCCATTGCCCTGAAAAGGGCATTTGGATGGGCATTGCCCTTAAAAGGGCAGTTAGCTCTTTTGTTGCCCAAAGTCCCTAACCTAAAAATAAAACCCACCCAATACACCCTTAAAAAACCTAACACTAACCCCCTGAAGATCGACTTACAGGGAGACGTCTTCATCCAAACCGGGCAGAAGTGGTCCTCCAGACAGGCAGAAGTCTTCATCCAGACGGCATCTTCTATCTTCATCCATCTGGCGCGGAGTGGGTCCATCTTCAAGACATCCGACGCGAAGCATCCTCTTCTGGTGACGACTAAAACCAAATGAAGGTACTTTTAAGTGACGTCATCCAAGATGGCGTCCCTTAGATTCCGATTGGCTGATAAAATTCTATCAGCCAATCGGAATTAAGGTAGAAAAAATCCTATGGGCTGATGCAATCAGCCAATAGGATTGAGCTCACATTCTATTGGCTGTTCCAATCAGCCAATAGAATGCAAGCTCAATCCTATTGGCTGATTGCATCAGCCAATAGGATTATTTTTACCTTAATTCCGATTGGCTGATAGAATTTTATCAGCCAATCGGAATCTATGGGACGCCATCTTGGATGACGTCACTTAAAGGTACCTTCATTCGGTTTTAGTCATCGCAAGAAGAGGATGCTCCGCGTCGGATGTCTTGAAGATGGACCCGCTCCACGCCGGATGGATGAATATAGAAGATGCCGTCTGGATGAAGACTTCTGCCCATCTGGAGGACCACTTCTGCCCAGCTTGGATGAAGACTTCTGCCCGTCTGGAGGACCACTTCGCCTGGCTTGGATGAAGACGTCTCCCAGTAAGTCGATCTTCAAGGGGTTAGTGTTAGATTTTTTAAAGGGTGTATTAGGTGGGTTTTATTTTTAGGTTAGGGACTTTGGGCGGCAAAATAGTTAACTGCCCTTTTAAGGGCAATGCCCATCCAAATACCCTTTTCAGAGCAATGGGGATCTTAAGTTTTTTTAGATAGGTTTTTATTTGGGGGGTTGGTTGTGTGGGTGGTGGGTTTTACTATTGGGGGTTGTTTGTATTTTTTTTTTACAGGTAAAAGAGCTGATTACTTTGGGGCAATGCCCCGCAAAAGGCCCTTTTAAGGGCTATTGGTAGTTTAGTTTAGGCTAGGGTTTTTTTTATTTTGGGGGGGCTTTTTTTATTTTAATAGGTCTATTAGATTAGGTGTAATTAGTTTAAATTTCTGTAATTTGTTTATTATTTTCTGTAAATTAGTGTGTGTTTTTTTGTACTTTAGCTAATTTAATTTAATTTAGGTAATTGTATTTAATTTAGTTAATTTTTTTTAATTGTAGTGTAGTGTTAGGTGTAATTGTAACTTAGGTTAGGTTTTATTTTAGCTAGGTAGTTATTAAATAGTTAATAACTATTTAGTAACTAATCTACCTAGTTAAAATAAATACAAACTTGCCTGTAAAATAAAAATAAATCCTAAGATAACTACAATGTAACTATTAGTTATATTCTAGCTAGCTTAGGGTTTATTTTACAGGTAAGTATTTAGTTTTAAATAGGAATAATTTAGTTAATGATAGGAATTTTATTTAGATTTATTTAAATTATATTTAAGTTAGAGGGTGTTAGGGTTAGGGTTAGACTTAGGTTTAGGGTTTAATAAATATAATATAGTGGCGGTGACGTTGGGGACGGCAGATTAGGGGTTAATAAGTGTAGGTAGGTGGCGGCGACATTGGGGACGGCATATTAGGGGTTAATGGATATAATGTAGGTGTCGGCGACGTTGGGGGCAGCAGATTAGGGGTTCGTAAGTATAATGTAGGTGGCGGAGATGTCCGAAGCGGCAGATTAGGGGTTAATAATATAATGCCGGTGTCGGCAATGTCGGGGGCGGCAGATTAGGGGTTAATAAGTGTAAGATTAGGGGTGTTTAGACTCGGGGTTCATGTTAGGGTGTTAGGTGTGAACAGAAATTTTATTTCCCCATAGGAATCAATGGGGCTGCGTTAGGGAGTTTACGCTGCTTTTTAAAACAGAGAATGGTTTTCGGGGGCGCTCAGTAAGCTCAAACATTAGAGATATGGGTATGATCACATTAATAATGGGGACCTTAATAAGGGTGTTCTCAAATAATTATATATATATATATAATTATATATATTTGGACTTTTTTCCTTTTTGGTAAAAAATTATTGAAGGATAAATCACTCTTTTTTTATCTTTTATTGAAAAATGCACCTTTATGTATTTATTCGTGTTTATTATAAATTTGCATAATGGTTGTTATGTTCTTTATTAGTTTTGAATATATGAAATATTAAATGTGAATTCTAATGTTTATAAATTTTATCTGTACCCAAATAAATATAATGTCACATTGAAACACTTCCGGACTCTCAGTTTAAAGCCTCTATATTTGTGATATGGTTAAACCAGGTACGTTTTTTTTTACTAATATATAGTGAAGAGAACTTGAAAATATATGCCAATTTTATAAAAAAAACTTTTACTTATTAAAAAACATTACATAAAAATCATAAAATACAAAATTATACAATTAGCAGATTTTTCACTGAAATCTATTGTGACAAATGTGTTCCTTTAAAAACAAACAATTAAACTTTCTTCTAAGAAAACCTTTGATATGCGTAGATATTTAAAATAAATTACTAAGCTTATAACTTTATGCAAGTGTTTTCAATATACTTCTGCTTTAAGAAAATGGCTTCTGTGTTTTCTTACTGGACTGATAAGTAAAGGATGGTCTAACGTTACCACCTTTAATTTACCAAAAAAAAGTATTATTTTTAAAGAGAAAGCTGTATAGTCTCTTTTAGCAAATGGTAATTTTGTTGCAATGCCCCTTATTTTGACATATGTAACTTTGCGTGTTATTTTAGAAATGGAAAGTCTCTCCAAATGTAACGATTACACAAAAGTCTCTCCTAATGCTTATTTCTCCTTGACAATAAACTTTAGTAGTGGCCAACTACTGAATGCTTAAGTTGCCTTTTAGGACTTGCCTTAGGGAGGGTTTTTTTAAAAGATCTTTATATGATTAGTACCTTTGGTAGACTTTGTAGTAATCCTGCCATGCAGGTAGTCTTACCCTTCCTTCGAGTAATCTTCCCTCAGGAGTTGGTGTTTGTCGGTAACAGTCAGAATTATTCCAGGTGGATGTTTTCAGACTTGCGCAACATCCACCTGGAATAATTCTGACTGTTACCGACAAACATCAACTCCTGAGGGAAGATTACTCGAAGGAAGGGTAAGACTACCTGCATGGCAGGATTACTACAAAGTCTACCAAAGGTACTAATCATATAAAGATCTTTTAAAAAAACCCTCTCTAAGGCAAGTCCTAAAAGGCAACTTAAGCATTCAGTAGTTGGCCACTACTAAAGTTTATTGTCAAGGAGAAATATGCATTAGGAGAGACTTTTGTGTAATCGTTACATTTGGAGAGACTTTCCATTTCTAAAATAACACGCAAAGTTACATATGTCAAAATAAGGGGCATTGCAACAAAATTACCATTTGCTAAAAGAGACTATACAGCTTTCTCTTTAAAAATAATACTTTTTTTTGGTTAATTAAAGGTGGTAATGTTAGACCATCCTTTACTTATCAGTCCAGTAAGAAAACACAGAAGCCATTTTCTTAAAGCAGAAGTATATTGAAAACACTTGCATAAAGTTATAAGCTTAGTAATTTATTTTAAATATCTACGCATATCAAAGGTTTTCTTAGAAGAAAGTTTAATTGTTTGTTTTTAAAGGAACACATTTGTCACAATAGATTTCAGTGAAAAATCTGCTAATTGTATAATTTTGTATTTTATGATTTTTATGTAATGTTTTTTAATAAGTAAAAGTTTTTTTATAAAATTGGCATATATTTTCAAGTTCTCTTCACTATATATTAGTAAAAAAAACGTACCTGGTTTAAGCATATCACAAATATAGAGGCTTTAAACTGAGAGTCCGGAAGTGTTTCAATGTGACATTATATTTATTTGGGTACAGATAAAATTTATAAACATTAGAATTCACATTTAATATTTCATATATTCAAAACTAATAAAGAACATAACAACCATTATGCAAATTTATAATAAACACGAATAAATACATAAAGGTGTATTTTTCAATAAAAGATAAAAAAAGAGTGATTTATCCTTCAATAATTTTTTACCAAAAAGGAAAAGAGTCCAAATATATATAATTATATATATATATAATTATTTGAGAACACCCTTATTAAAGTCCCCATTATTAATGTGATCATACCCATATCTCTACCGTTTTGAGCTTACTGAGCGCCCCCGAAAACCATTCTCTGTTTTATTTACATTTTCTCTGTCCAGGAGGAGGACAGTATTTTGGGAGGCAAAAAAGCGTTTTAAGTCCAGCGCTTTATACACTATAAACCCTTTATTTTCTGATTACGCTGCTTTTTGGCAGGTGTTAGACTTTTTTCAGCCGGTTCTCCCTGTTGATTCCTATGGGGAAATCGTGCAATGAGCAAAATTTTGCTCAACACTCACTTCTTGTCTTTTAACGACGAGTTTCTGAAAACTCGCAATACCAGCGCTGTAGGTAAGTGAGCGGTGAGGGAAAACTGCACAGCACCGCACAGCCTCTAATGCAAAACTTGTAATCTTAGGTGTATGTTTCGTGCTGTTTGCTACACCTGATTCTTTGATTATAACCACTATCATAGCCTGAAATGTAACATCTTTATTAATTAACTACTTTTTTTTTATTTTAGGGAATTTAGAAGAATTGCGTATCGAGCTTTCACTTTGTGGGTTCATGGCCATCTTAGGCCAAAAAATAGACAACCTATTCCATCGTGTGTAGTACGTGCGGTGCAGAATCGATATCCTACTCCAGAAAAGATCTACTTTGGACACCAAGCAGAAACATATGATGATTCTACTGAGCATTTTATAGACGAATAAACAATAGGAATTCATTTTTCTTGATACTGTTCAATTTTAAAAAAGTTAAAATTATTTCAAAGATACTAATCAAAATGTTATACCAAAAAGTTCACATTGTAAATATTTTTTAATATTGATTTTCTGTTTAGATATTGTTTTATTCATTTTCCACAAATGAAAAACCATTAAACATGTGAAAATGTTAAAACTTTATTTTCAATATCATTTTAGCTTTGTTATGCTATTAATAATCATTTTTGGAGTGACACACAAAAAAAAAATTGAATAAAATTAATTATTTAAAAAGTCAAACTTTATTTTCTTTTATATTATTTTTTTTAATCATCATGTTGACATAACAATGTTAAAACAAGAAAGTAAGTACACAATGACGAAGTGGGTGTAGACACAACCCTTCTATAACAGTTCACTTAGTACTATCACCACTGAGTGACTTTTATCCTCCTTGTTTTTATTGCTTATATCACAGATGGCCAACAGGCAGTGCAAGGGCCTCATGTGGCCCTCTGAACTAGCCTATAGTTAAGAATGTGTGCTATCGTTTTTGTGGCCCTAGGAAAAGGCAGGAAAAAAAATGTGTGCTTTGCCAAAACCCAAAAGAGTGGAAAACAGAAGATTGAGGGTATCCTCCAGCCTTACCTAAATTCCCTGTCTTACTGAACATTTTCAGGAAGTATATTATTATTTGTGTGTTTAATAATCATAAATTTATATATGAGCCTTGAGGCTTCTAAAATATTTACCTGCAGCCCCCATGTTTCAGGAAGTTACCCATCCCTGGCTTATATCATCATTTTATTTTTTATTATGAAAAGGATTGGAAACTTGTTATGATTCCATGCACAAATAATTAATGTATTAGCGATTTATATTAAAGCTTTTAGAGAACCCATAATATAACTGCAGGCCAGCTAAGGCCTTTGAAATGAGTATCGGTTTACTTGCTGTTCCCCACTCAACATAAACAGTATGGGCTTTCAGTATTTTATAGCACTATGAAAAAACTATTATGACTTATTAATAGAATAATAGCTACATCACTGCTTGTTAATATATTGTTCGCAGTCTTGTAAAAAAAAAAAGTTAGTTCAGTGATTCTGTTGAAGGGGGTGGCAAATGGTTGCAGGCGAACCACAACTGTCTCTCTGACACAATACAGGCAGAGAGAGATGCAGACTTACAGACTGGTTTGCAGAGTTGCTTGTGGGTATTATCACAAATTAAAAAATCCGGACTGTTCCTGTTGAAATGAGACTTGTCTGAACATCTTCCACAAAGTGTTTGTCACCTGATGAGATAAAGTTCCTCTTGTGTGTGATTACAGTGATCTGTCTTCCTGCCAGTGTATGCCACCTTTAGCAACTAACCAGCTATTAACAATCAAAGCTAAGTATTGTCTAATGTATACTCATTAGTATAAGTTGTCAATAAAAGTGATCTATTCCACACACTTCCTGTGTCCTCCTTCCTTTTATTCAGTACTTATAGTTACCTTAGTGCACTCCTATCGCAAACAAATAGATTCTAATATATCCATTTGTGACTAAGGGGCTAATTTTCAAAAACTGACCGGCATGAATAGAAATCACTTATTAGACCTTATATTGTAATGCAGGAGTCTCCACGTCCCATACAGGACCTGCATAATGAAATAAATAAACTTGTTGTATGTGCCTTTAACCCTTTACAGACAGATTAAAGGAAACAAATGAATACTAACAAATTTCGACAGTATTTCCTAATTTATTCTCTTAAGGTAACATCTAGAGGTGTGTACCCAAAGACAATTTTTTTAAACCCTTTTATAGGGAAATAATTGGTGCAGACTCTTATTTCAAATTAAGCAAAAAAACATATATAGAGAGAGACCGGATGAGGTATATTATATCTCCTCCAAAAGTAAGGGAATACAGCGCTCTTTTAAACCAATCTCAAATTATTTATTGAACATTTGCAAGCTCCTCCAATATTGCAGGTAAATTAAGTTCACAAAAATCCTAAAAGCAAAAGGGTGGCACCACCTAAATATAAACCCTACAAATACATATGCTGCCATTCAAAGAGCCTAAAGCCCATAGTCTTCTTGCACGTATATAAACAAAGATTTCAGGCTCTAATAGTTCTTTTTGGATCATATGAGTTGTACATCGGATAATTAATAGTCACAAGTCCTCAGATATCAGAGAAACTCTGTGCAAGCATATCTCCATAAAGGTGTCTAACATGGAGTCACACAATACATCATGCCCGTACAACAGCAATTATCACTGCACCAACTGTCACTTACTTTACGGTCCAATCTAGACCCACCGACTTCAGACCTCTTACCCTAAGAGCATCACTCTCTGTTCAATCCCGAGGTGGTCCCTGTGTAGTGACTGTGCTGTAAAATGCACCTACCTCTCCACTATACGACTTCAGTTCCCAAGAGAGAATGTACATGTTCCTTTGCTACAGGTGAAAAAGTTTACCTTTGGTGTAAAAATGCTGTTTGCGGGCTGGAGAGCCGCGTTAATCCTTTTACCGCATTCGGGGGAGTTCTGTGAAGAAGAGGACAGATTATCGCGTCTCTCCAGCTTGCTAAAGGTAAGTATTTTTACTATTTAAAGGAAACAAACAAATCCTGATGAATTCGTCATTATTCATTCATTTTCTTTAATTTTCTTGCTGCATTTATTCAGATTTTCATGTTGTGTAAAAGAGACGAATATCCGATTTCGTTACCATGGAGCATTGTCAAAACCACCATGTGGCACCATAGTGATGTTGTAAAGGTTTTAATGATCCTCCAAATTTGATGAGAGGACAAGAAGAAAACTTATCATGGAGGCTAACAAGAGCAACAATGAAGGAGCTAAAGGAATTTCTGGCAGGTACCAGTCACACGTGACCACCATCGCTTGTGTTCTGCATATGTCTGGGCTACAGGTTAGGGTAGCAAGACAGAGGAAGTGAGGAATAGAGAGACTGAGAAAGAGAGAGACAGAGGAAGAGAGAGATAAAGAGGCAAATGAAGAGATAGAGAGACAGAGGAAGAGAGCGATAGAGAGACAGAGGAAGAGAGAGATAGAGAGACAGAGGAAGAGAGAGATAGAGAAACAGAGGAAGAGAAAGATAAAGAGACAGAGGAAGAAAGGAATAGAGAGACAGAGGAAGAGAGAGAGAGACAGAGGAAGAGAGGGATAGAGAGACAGTGGAAGAGAGAGATAAAGAGACAGAGGAAGAGAGCGATAGAGAGAAAGAGGAAGAGAGCGATAGAGAGGCAGAGAGAGATAAAGAGAGAGGAAGAGAGAGATAGAGAGACAGAGGAAGAGAGAGATAACAAGATAGAGGAAGAGAGGGATAGAGAGACAGAGGAAGAGAGAGATAGAGAGACAGAGGCAGAGAGAGATAGAGAGGCAGAGAGAGATAAAGAGACAGAGGAAGAGAGAGATAGAGAGACAGAGGAAGAGAGTGATAGAGAGACAGAGGAAGAGAGAGATAGAGAGACAGAGGAAGAGAGCGATAGAGAGACAGAGGAAGAGAGAGATAGAGTGAGATAAAGAGACAGAGGAAGAGAGAGATAGAGAGACAGAGGAAGAGAGAGATAACAAGATAGAGGAAGAGAGGGATAGAGAGACAGAGGCAGAGAGAGATAGAGAGGCAGAGAGAGATAAAGCGACAGAGGAAGAGAGATAGAGAGACAGAGGAAGAGAGTGATAGAGAGACAGAGGAAGAGAGAGATAGAGAGAGATAAAGAGACAGAGGAAGAGAGAGATAGAGAGACAGATGAAGAGAGAGATAAAGAGATAGAGGAAGAGAGGGATAGAGAGACAGAGGAAGAGAGAGATAGAGAGACAGAGGCAGAGAGAGATAGAGACAGAGGAAGATAGAGATAAAGAGACAGAGGAAGAGAGATAGCGAGCAAGAGGAAGAGAGAGATAGAGAAACAGAGGAAGAGAGACAGAGGAAGACAGAAATAAAGAGACAGAGATAAAAAGACAGAGGAAGAGAGAGAGAGAGATTAGCAGCCACTAGCAGGGGGTGTCAATCATTCTGATCGTTTAGACCGCTGCTTAATAACCGCTGTTTCCGGCGAACCTGAAGGCTTGCGCGGAAACAGGGGCATCAAGCTCCATTCAGAGCTTGATAATTCGGACCCATAGAGACAGAGCAAGCGAGAGATAGAGAGCCAGAGGAAGAGAGAGATAAAGAGACAGAGAAAGAGAAACAATGAGAGATATAGGGGTATGTTTATGAAAGTGTCAACCGAAAATATGCTGGTATTCCGCATCGTAATTGTTGCAAGATTGATGCGACCTAGTTATCAAAGCATCAAGATTGGCACATGCTGAAATTTGTGACGTAACATACGATCCCGTGATCTCAATCCGACGCAGATCGATACTTACGTCATTACAGATGTTCCGAATACACATTCAACTCTATTTGACACTTTTCCTAATTTATCAAACATTTAACAGGTACACTCGTGGCTATTCCGATGCAGCGTACCTAGAGCGGGTCCATTCTGAAGCCATCCAACGCAGAGCTTCTCTTCTTACGGTCGCCGCAGTAAACTGAAGCTACAATTCAAGGGACGCGAATCAAGATGGCGTCCCTTGCATTCCTATTGGCTGATATGAGTGTTAAATTCAAATCAGTTAATAGGAGGCGAGCTTCTGAAATCCTATTGGCTGTTCAAACCAGTCAATAGGATGAGAGCTACTGAAATCCTATTGGTTGATTTGAATAGCCAATAGAATTTAATTAGCTCTCATCCTATTGGCTGTTTTGAACAGCCAATAGGATTTCAGTAGCTCTCATCCTATTGGCTGATTTGAATTTAACACTCAAATCAGCCAATAGGAATGCAAAGGATGCCATCTTGAATTGCATCCCTTGCATTGAAGCTTCAGTTTATGGCGGTAACCGTAAGAAGAGGAGCTCTGCGTCAGATGGCTTCAGGATGGACCCGCTCCGCGCGGCAGGGATAAAGATAGAAGATGCCGCTTGGATGAATACTTCGCTGCTTGGATGGATGAAGACATAGCTGCCTGGATGAAGACTTCTGCCGCATGGATGGATGAAGACATCCACAGTAAGTGGATCTTTGGGGATAGTGTTAGGATATTTTTTATAAATTTTGTGTGGGTTTTTACTTTAGATTAGGGTTTAGACTTGTAAAAGAGCTAAATGCCCTTTTAAGGGCAATGCCCATCCAAATGCCCTTTTCAGGGCAATGGGTAGCTTAGTTTTTTTTTTAGAGTTAGGGTTTTAATTTGGTGGGGTTGGTTGGGTGGTGGGTTTTACTGTTGGGGGTCTTTGTATTTTTTTTTACAGGTAAAAGAGCTGATATCTTTGGGGCAATGTCCCACAAAAAGGCCCTTTTAAGGGCTATTGGTAGTTTATTGTAGGCTAGGGTTTTTTTTTATTTTGGGGGCTTTTTTATTTTTATAGGGCTATTAGATTAGGTGTAAAAAAATGTTTGGATAATTTCGTTTGTTATTTTTCGTAATTTAGTGTTTGTTATTATTTGTAACTTAGTGTTTGTTTTTTTTGTAATTTAGTACTTTGCAATAATGTTTAATTGTATATTTAAATAATTTTAGTAGTGTTAGGTTTTTAATATGTAATTTAGTTTATTTAAGTGGTAGTTTAATTTAATTTTAGTATAATAGTTAGGGTAGGTTAATTTATAGTTTAAAATTAGTTTATTTTAATTCTATAGGCAAGTTTTAATTTATATTAAGATAGGGATCTTGTAATTTTAATTTAAAGTTAAGGGGTTGTTAGGTTTAGGGGTTAATAGCTTAATTTACTTTTTTGCAATGTGGGGGGCTGACGGTTTAGGGGTTAATAGGTTTAATTAGTGGTGGTGATGTGGAAGGCCAGAAGTTTAGGGGTTAATAAGTTTATTTAGTGGCGGCGATGTTGGGAAGCGCCGGAATAGGGGTTCATAAATTTTATTAGTGGCAGCGATGTCGGGAGCGGCAGATTAGGGGTTAATAGGTTTATTATAGTGTTTGCGATGCGAGAGGGCGGTGGTTTAAGGGTTAATAGGTAGTTTAAGGGTGTTAATGTACCTTGTAGTAGTTTAATTATGAGTTTAGTTAAAATGGTATAAATAAAGTTGGGAAAAAGCGGAATAGACGCGAGATCGATGACTGCTAGTTTACAACAGTCCGATGCTCATCGCCCCGTACTTGGTATGCGTGTTTTTGATGTCTTTTCTCATAAATATGGAGATCGTATTCAGATCCATGGCCGCGATGTTTGGAGATGTTAGGCGAGCGTATTGACGCCCCCGAATGCAACATACTTGACGCTGTGATAAATATTCCCCATAGAGACAAAGAGAACTTTGTTTCACAAACAGGTTTTATGGAATCTCAGCCAGAGAACACAGTAAGAGAAAATTATATTTATCCCAGATTAGCTAAGCAGGCTTATGCAGAATCTTTTAACATTAACTTCAATCTTCATAAAAGATCAAATAAGTTTCATAACACTTATAATACGTTTTAGTACTTTTACATGTACACCAACATTTCATCCAACTCTAGGGACTTTTACAAGTTACACATACAATACAAATCACAGTTAAATACCCCAGTAACTAATTAAACATTGATGATTGAAGGGACATGAAACCTAAAATTTTTCTTTCTTGAATCAGATACATACAGTTTTAAACAACTTTCCAACTTACTTCTATTATAAGTTATGCTTTATTCTCTTGCTATATTTTATTGATGGAGCAGCAATGTACTTCGGGGAGCTAGCTGAACATATCAGCCAATGACAACAGAAATATATGTGCAGCCACCAATCAGTAGCTAGCTTCCATCTCCTGAGCCTACCTAGGTTTTTTTTCTAACGAAGCATACCAGAGGCTGCTGCAGTGACATTGTTAATCCACTGATTATCGATGGGCTACAACATCATCAACATCTGAAATTAGATCTCCTGCTACAAATGGGTCCGTTAGACATCCCTTTTATGATCTCGGCCCCTGGTCTGGATCACTGAGGCCTTAGGCGGAGGCTTTATTGTGAGTCCTTAGCACCCCAGTAGTAATCAGGGTGAAACAGTCACTGTACATTAACCCACTTACCTAACCTCCAGTTATAAAGACCTCAGGGGGCGGAAGTGCTACTCTGATCACGCTAGCATTATGGAGACGGTGCTGTTTATAGATAGATGGAAGAAACGTGTTCTACAACTCCTCAATGATCACTTCCAAAGCCTTGAACGACAGCTCATGGAGAGCTTGTTCCCCTTGATTATTACTCCTGACCAACCTGATGCTCCGCAGGAGGGCCACCATCGTAGGCAAAGTTTGTTTAGAATGGCCTGATGGTGTTCTCATCTCAAGGAGGAGGAAATCTTTAGCGAGCCGACGACCCCATAAACTATTGGTACACCAGACATCATCAGCCTGGGAGGCCCTTTGCTTAGATGTGGCAGGAAATATGCCCATATATGACTCTGCAGCCCCGACAACTGATGCTGAAGAGGCTTCAGTTATGAACCATGGAGGACTATAAGATCTTTTGCATTATTTAAAGAGATACCCTCTGTACCATTCTGATCAATCTCACCACTCCTTCATCGATCGTTCGGACCGTTACACATTGGTCAAGCCTGTGGATGCTTAGCTTATAACTGAGACTTCCTACCCATTGAATTCTGGAAGAATCAGTGTTGGGTAAAGTTTGGGGAACACAATGACATCTACAGGGGTCTATGGTCTACAACTAGTGACTATCACAAGCCTCCTAGCTCCGGTCTCATTTATCTGGAGCTTTTCCCTTGTGTCTATTACCCAGCTCTTTATGGACAGTGTTTATCTCTAGACACAGATCCTAATTATACTGAGGACTCCTTTTTTACTATGTCTGTCTAAAATGGAGAGTATGCTGAACGTTGCTAATTACAATATTCTATTTTAATATTTGTATTCGCTTGTAGGTATAGCTCTCAACACGTCTAGGGGCTACATTACAAGTGAGGCGCAGATTTGCACTTCAAGCATGTTTTTAGTGCTCAATTCTATTTTCTATTTTGCGCATATTAAAGGTTGCAAGTAAAAATTAGCTGATTTTGTAAGAGGGTTAACTTATCAACAAGTATTGTAATGAATAGTGTAAGAAAATACCATTAAATGACCACTCAATGCAGTAGAATTACATAAATAACAAGTGCATAATAAAAAGACAATGCAATAACACTGAGGGGTTTAATTTAACAAGTGCCAGGCAGATATGATTCACTGTAGCGAATCATGTTCGCCTGACATCTCTAAATGCTGATAGCATCAGCCAGTAGGATTGAGCTCTCATCCTATTGGCTCATTCGAACAGCCAATAGAATGAGAGCTGCTCAAATCCTATTGGCTGATTGGAACAGCCAATAAGATTTTAGTAGTTCTAATCCTATTCGCTGATTGAAATCTTTCAGCCAATAGGAATGTAAGGGACACCATCTTGGATGACGTCACTTGCATTGAAGTTCCAGTTTACAGCGGCGACCGTATGAAGAGGAGACAGCACCGGATGTCTTCAGGATGGACCCGCTCCACGCCGGATGGATGAAGATAGAAGATGCTGTCTGAATGAAGATTTCTTGCCGCATGGATGAGGACTTCGCCGGCTGGATGAAGATCGAAGAGGCCGCCCGGATAAAGACTTCTTGCTGCATGGATGAGGACTTTGCCGGCTGGATGGATCCTTCAAGCGGGACTTCAATAACTGTAAGTGGATCGTCGGGGGTTAGTGTTAGGATTATTTAAGGTTTTTTTGGGTGGGTTTAATTTTTAGATTAGGGTCTGGGCAGGTAAAAGAGCTAAATGCTCTTTTAAGGGCAATGCCCATACAAATGCCCTTTTCAGGGCAATGGGGAGCTTAGGTTATTTTAGATTGTTTTTTTATTTGGGGGTGTTGGTTGGTGGGGTTTACTGTTGGGGAGTGTTTGTATTTTTTTTTACAGGTAAAAGAGCTGATTTCTTTGGGGCAATGCCCCACAAAAGGCCCTTTTAAGGGCCATTGGTAGTTTACTGTAGGCCAGGGTTTTTTTTATTTTGGGGGGCTTTTTTATTTTGATAGGGCTATTAGATTAGGTGTAATTCTTTTTTAATTTTGATAATTTGTTTCTTATTTTTTGTAATTTAGTGGGGGGGGGGTAATGTAATTTAGTTATTTTTATTTTTAGTAATTTTAGTGTTTAGGTTTTTTTTGTAAAGTTAGGTTTTAGTGTAAGGCAGGTTAGGTTTTATTTCACAGGTAACTTTGTATTTATTTTAACTAGGTAGTTATTAAATAGTTAATAACTATTTACTAAGTAGTCTACCTAGTTAAAATAAATACAAACTTACCTGTGAAATAAAAATAAAACCTAAGCTAGCTACAATATAACTATTAGTTATATTGTAGCTAGTTTAGGTTTTATTTTACAGATAAGTATTTAGTTTTACATAGGTATTATTTAGTTAATAACTGTAACTTTAGTTTAGCTTTATTTTAATTATGTTAAAGTTAGGGGGTGTTAGGGTTAAGGTTACGTTAGGGTTAGTGCTAGGTTTAGGGGTTAATGGATTTATTTAGTGGTAGTGATGTGGGAGGCCAGAGGTTTTGGGGTTAATAACTTTAGTATAGTGACGGCAACATCGGGAGCGGCAGATTAAAGGTTTATAACTGTATGTAGGTGGTGGTGATGTCGGGGCGGCAGATTAGGGGCGTTTAGACTCAGGGTTTATGTTAGGGTTTTAGGTTGAAACTTAACTTTTAATTTCCCTATAGACATCAATGGGCTGCGTTACAGAGCTTTTCATTCCACGATCACAGGTTTTAGGCTTTTTTTGACGGCTCTCCCCATTGATGTCTATGGGGAAATCATGCACGAGCACGTAAAAGCAGCGCTGGATTTCGGTGCGGTATGGAGCTCAAAACCACCATATCGCCCGCACAAGCCTGCTTTTTTTAAACTTGTAATAGCAGCGCTATAGGGAGGTGAAATAACGCCACTTTTGTGGCGGTCGTTAAAATCCCTATAGTGCTCAAAACTTGTAATCTAGCTGAATATTAGCTCCCCTTTCGGACTATCCCCTTTAATCTCCCAGGTTTCTAGTGTTCTAAAAATAGCAGTAGCAGGCTGTGCACATTTAGAGGAGAAAAAGCAAAAATAGCAGTAAAAATCAGCAGAGGCAAAACCTTAATAAAGATTTATATCCCACCTAGTCTGTGTTTCTTTTATGTTTTCAATGGGAGAGGTAAGATGTTGTATTGAGTCTTGTTCTTTACTCAGTTTTTTTTTTACTTAGTATCACTGCACGCCGAAAATAGCTCTTATAATCAATCGCCTCTTTTTTTCAAAATCTTACGGCTAGATTATGAGTTTTGCGTTAGAGGCTATGTGGTGCTAACAAGCAGTTTTCTCTCACCGCCCACTTACCTGCAGTGCTGGTATTACGGGTTTTTACAAACCTGGCGTTAAAAGGCAAGAAGTGAGCGTTGAGCAAAATTTTGCTCCTTAACGCACTCCAATAGCAGTGCTGCTTAAGTCAGCGGTGAGCTGGTCGTACGTGCTTTCCCCATAGGAATCAACGAGGAGAGCCAGCTGAGAAAAAGTCTAACACCTGCAAAAAAGCAGCGTAAAACTCAGTAACGCAGCCCCATTGATTCCTATGGGGAAATAAAATTTATGTCTACACCTAACACCCTAACATGAACCCCGAGTCTAAACACCCCTAATCTTACACTTATTAACCCTAATCTGCCGCCCCCGACATCATCGACACCTGCATTATATTTATTAACCTCTAATCTGCCGCTCCAGACACCGCCCCCACCTATATTATTTTTATTAACCCCTAATCTGCCACCCCCAATGTCGCCGCAACCTACCTACACTTATTAACTCCTAATCTACCGCCCCCAACGTCGCCGCCACTATAATAAATATATTAATCCCTAAATCGCCACACTCCCACCTCGCAAACATTAGTTAAATATTATTAACCCCTAATCTGCCGTCCCTAACATCGCCGCCACCTACCTACATTTATTAACCCCTAATCTACCATCCCCAACGTCGCTGCCACTATAATAAATATATAAACCCCTAAACCGCCGCACTCCCGCATCGCAAACATTAGTTAAATATTATTAACCCCTAATCTGCCGTCCCTAACATCGCCGCCACCTACCTACATTTATTAACCCCTAATCTGCCACCCCCAATGTCGCCGCCACTATACTAAATGTATTAACCTCTAAAACTAAGTCTAACCCTAACACCCCCTAACTTAAATATAATTTAAATAAATCTAACTAAAAATTCCTATCATTAACTAAATAATTCCTATTTAAAACTAAATACTTACCTATAAAATAAACCCTAAGATAGCTACAATATAACTAATAGTTACTAACGGCTAGATTTAGAGTTTGGCGTTAGCCGTCAAAACCAGCGTTAGAGGCTCCTAACGCTGGTTTTGGGCTACCGCTGGTATTTAGAGTCAGTCAGGAAAGGGTCTAACGCTCACTTTGCAGCCGCAACTTTTCCATACCACAGATCCCCCTACGCCAATTGCGTATCCTATCTTTTCAATGGGATCTTCCTAATGCCGGTATTTAGAGTCTTGGCTGAAGTGAGCGTTAGAAATCTAACGACAAAACTCCAGCTGCAGAAAAAAAAACAGGAGTTAAGAGCTTTCTGGGCTAACGCCAGTTCATAAAGCTCTTAACTACTGTGCTCTAAAGTACACTAACACCCATAAACTACCTATGCACCCCTAAACCGAGGTCCCCCCACATCGCCGCCACTCTATTAAAATTTTTTAACCCCTAATCTTCCGACCGCACACCGCCGCCACCTACATTATCCCTATCAACCCCTTATCTGCTGCCCCTAACATCACCGACCCCTATATTATATTTATTAACCCCTAACCTGCCCCCCCCAACGTCGCCGCTACCTACCTACACTTATTAACCCCTAATCTGCCGACCGGACCTCACCGCTACTATAATAAATGTATTAACCCCTAATCCGCCTCACTCCCGCCTCAATAACCCTATAATAAATAGTATTAACCCCTAATCTGCCCTCCCTAACATCGCCAACACCTAACTTCAAGTATTAACCCCTAATCTGCCGACCTGACCTCACCGTTACTCTAATAAATTTATTAACCCCTAAAGCTAAGTCTAACCTTAACACTAACACCCCCCTAAGTTAAATATAATTGAAATCTAACGAAATAAATTAACTCTTATTAAATAAATTATTCCTATTTAAAGCTAAATACTTACCTGTAAAATAAACCCTAATATAGCTACAATATAAATTATAATTATATTGTAGCTATTTTAGGATTAATATTTATTTTACAGGCAACTTTGTATTTATTTTAACCAGGTACAATAGCTATTAAATAGTTATTAACTATTTAATAGTTACCTAGTTAAAATAATTACAAAATTACCTGTAAAATAAATACTAACCTAAGTTACAATTAAACCTAACACTACACTATCAATAAATTAATTAAATAAAATACCTACAATTATCTACAATTAAATAAACTAACTAAAGTACAAAAAATAAAAAAGAACTAAGTTACAAAAAATAAAAAAAATATTTACAGACATTAGAAAAATATTACAACAATTTTAAGCTAATTACACCTACTCTAAGCCCACTAATAAAATAACAAAGCCCCCCAAAATAAAAAAATGCCCTACCCTATTCTAAAATACAAATAGAAAAGCTCTTTTACCTTACCAGCCCTTAAAAGGGCCTTTTGCCTGTAAAAAAAAAACATACAATACCCCCCCAACATTACAACCCACCACCCACATACCCCTAATCTAACCCAAACCCCCCCTTAAATAAACCTAACACTAAGCCCCTGAAGATCTTCCTACCTTGTCTTTACCACACCGGGTATCATCGATCCGTGCAGGCTCCGATGTCTTGATCCAAGCCCAAGCGGCGGCTGAAGACGTCCATCCGATTGGCTGATTCAATCAGCCAATCAGATTGAGCTTGCATTCTATTGGCTGTTCCGATCAGCCAATAGAATGCGAGCTCAATCTGATTGGCTGATCCAATCAGCCAATTGGATTGAACTTGAATCTGATTGGCTGATTCCATCAGCCAATCAGAATTTTCCTACCTTAATTCCGATTGGCTGATAGAATCCTATCAGCCAATCGGAATTCGAGGGACGCCATCTTGGATGACGTCCCTTAAAGGAACCTTCATTCTGTGTTAGGACGTCGGAAGAAGAGGATGGATCCGCGCCGGAGGTCTTGATGATGGAGCCGCTCGTCGATGGATGGAAGAAGATAGAAGATGCCGCTTGGATGAAGATGTCTACCGGTCCGGATCTCCTCTTCTGCCCGGATAGGATGAAGACTTCAGCCCCCGCTTGGGCTTGGATCAAGACTTCAGCCGGAGGATGGACGTCTTCAGCCCCCGCTTGGGCTTGGATCAAGACATCGGAGCCTGGACGGATCGATGATACCCGGTGTGGTGAAGACAAGGTAGGAAGATCTTCAGGGGCTTAGTGTTAGGTTTATTTAAGGGGGGTTTGGGTTAGATTAGGGGTATGTGGGTGGTGGGTTGTAATGTTGGGGGGTATTGTATGTTTTTTTTTACAGGCAAAAGAGCTGAATTCTTTGGGGCATGCCCCGCAAAAGGCCCTTTTAAGGGCTGGTAAGGTAAAAGAGCTTTTCTATTTGTATTTTAGAATAGGGTAGGGCATTTTTTTATTTTGGGGGGCTTTGTTATTTTATTAGTGGGCTTAGAGTAGGTGTAATTAGCTTAAAATTGTTGTAATATTTTTCTAATGTCTGTAAATATTTTTTTTATTTTTTGTAACTTAGTTCTTTTTTATTTTTTGTACTTTAGTTAGTTTATTTAATTGTAGATAATTGTAGGTATTTTATTTAATTAATTTATTGATAGTGTAGTGTTAGGTTTAATTGTAACTTAGGTTAGGATTTATTTTACAGGTAATTTTGTAATTATTTTAACTAGGTAACTATTAAATAGTTAATAACTATTTAATAGCTATTGTACCTGGTTAAAATAAATACAAAGTTGCCTGTAAAATAAATATTAATCCTAAAATAGCTACAATATAATTATAATTTATATTGTAGCTATATTAGGGTTTATTTTACAGGTAAGTATTTAGCTTTAAATAGGAATAATTTATTTAATAATAGTTAAATTATTTAGTTAGATTTAAATTATATTTAACTTAGGGGGGTGTTAGTGTTAAGGTTAGACTTAGCTTTAGGGGTTAATAAATTTATTAGAGTAGCGGTGAGGTCCGGTCGGCAGATTAGGGGTTAATACTTGAAGTTAGGTGTCGGCGATGTTAGGGAGGGCAGATTAGGGGTTAATACTATTTATTATAGGGTTATTGAGGCGGGAGTGAGGCGGATTAGGGGTTAATACATTTATTATAGTAGCGGTGAGGTCCGGTCGGCAGATTAGGGGTTAATAATTGTAGGTAGTTGGAGGCTACGTTGGGGGCAGCAGATTAGGGGTTAATAAATATAATACAGGGGTCGGCGGTGTTAGGGGCAGCAGATTAGGGGTACATAGGGATAACGTAGGTTGCGGTGGTGTACGGAGCGGCAGATTAGGGGTTAAAAAAATATGCAGGTGTCAGCGATAGCGGGGGCGGCAGATTAGGGGTTAATAAGTGTAAAGTTAGGGATGTTTAGACTCGGGGTACATGTTAGGGTGTTAGGTGCAGACTTAGGAAGTGTTTCCCCATAGGAAACAATGGGGCTGCGTTAGGAGCTGAACGCTGCTTTTTTGCAGGTGTTAGGTTTTTTTCAGCTCAAAATGCTCCATTGTTTTCTATGGGGGAATCGTGCACGAGCACGTTTTTGAAGCTGGCCGCGTCCGTAAGCACCGCTGGTATTGAGAGTTGCAGTGGCGGTAAATATGCTCTACGCTCCCTTTTTGGAGCCTAACGCAGCCCTTCTGTGAACTCTAAATACCAGCTGTATTTAAAAGGTGCGGGGGAAAAAAAGCCAGCGTTAGATACGCGGGTCGTTACCGACAAAACTCTAAATCTAGCCGATTGTATCTAGCTTAGGGATTATTTTTATTTTACAGGCAAGTTTTTATTTATTTTAACTAGGTAGAATAGTTATTAAATTGTTATTAACTATTTAATAACTACCTAGCTAAAATAAATACAAAAGTACCTGTAAAATAAAACCTATCCTAAGTTACAATAACACCTAACACTACATTATAATTAAATCAATTAACTAAATTAACAACAATTAAATAAATTAAATTAAGGCCTAGATTTGGAGTTTGGCGGTAGAAGGGCTGTTAACGCTCCGCGGGCTTTTTTCTGGCCGCACCATAAATTTAACTCTGGTATCGAGAGTTTAAACAAATGCTGCGTTAGGCTCCAAAAAAGGAGCGTAGAGCATTTTTACCGCAAATGCAACTCTCGATACCAGAGTTGCTTACGGACGCGGCCGGCCTCAAAAACGTGCTCGTGCACGATTCTCCCATAGGAAACAATGGGGCTGTTTGAGCTGAAAAAAAACCTAACACCTGCAAAAAAGCAGCGTTCAGCTCCTAACGCAGCCCCATTGTTTCCTATGGGGAAACACTTCCTACGTCTGCACCTAACACTCTAACATGTACCCCGAGTCTAAACACCCCTAGCCTTACACTTATTAACCCCTAATCTGCCGCCCCCGCTATCGCTGACCCCTGCATATATTTTTTTAACCCCTAATCTTCCGCTCCGTAAACCGCCGCAACCTACGTTATCCCTATGTACCCCTAATCTGCTGCCCTAACATCGCCGACCCCTATATTATATTTATTAACCCCTAATCTGCCCCCCTCAACGTCGCCGACACCTGCCTACACTTATTAACTCCTAATCTGCCGAGCGGACCTGAGCGCTACTATAATAAAGTTATTAACCCCTAATCCGCCTCACTAACCCTATCATAAATAGTATTAACCCCTAATCTGCCCTCCCTAACATCGCCGACACCTAACTTCAATTATTAACGCCTAATCTGCCGACCGAATCTCGCCGCTATTCTAATAAATGTATTAACCCCTAACGCTAAGTCTAACCCTAACACTAACACCCCCATAACTTAAATATAATTTACATCTAACGAAATTAATTAACTCTTATTAAATAAATGATTCCTATTTAAAGCTAAATACTTACCTGTAAAATAAATCCTAATATAGCTACAATATAAATTATAATTACATTGTAGCTATTTTAGGATTAATATTTATTTTACAGGCA
Organism: Bombina bombina; assembly: GCF_027579735.1. Classification (NCBI taxonomy): domain Eukaryota; kingdom Metazoa; phylum Chordata; class Amphibia; order Anura; family Bombinatoridae; genus Bombina; species Bombina bombina. Next base: position 409,931,037 of record NC_069505.1, read on the forward strand.
ACTTTGTAATTATTTTAACCAGGTACAATAGCTATTTAATAGTTACCTAGTTAAAATAATAACAAATTTACCTGTAAAATAAATCCTAACCTAAGATATAATTAAACCTAACACTACCCTATCAATAAAAGAATTAAATAAACTACCTACAATTACCTACAATTAACCTAACACTACACTATCAATAAATTAATTAAACACAATTGCTACAAATAAATACAATTAAATAAACTAGCTAAAGTACAAAAAATAAAAAAGAACTAAGTTACAAAAAATAAAAAAATATTTACAAACATAAGAAAAATATTACAACAATTTTAAACTAATTACACCTACTCTAAGCCCCCTAATAAAATAACAAAGCCCCCCAAAATAAAAAAATTCCCTACCCTATTCTAAATTAAAAAAGTTACAAGCTCTTTTACCTTACCAGCCCTGAACAGGGCCCTTTGCGGGGCATGCCCCAAGAATTTTGCCTGTAAAAGAATAAATACAATACCCCCCCCCAACATTACAAACCACCACCCACATACCCCTAATCTAACCCAAACCCCCCTTAAATAAACCTAACACCAAGCCCCTGAAGATCTTCCTACCTTGTCTTCACCATACCAGGTTCACCAATCCGTCCTGGCTCCAACATCTTCATCCAACCCAAGCGGGGGTTGGCGATCCATCATCCGGTGCTGAAGAGGTCCAGAAGAGGCTCCAAAGTCTTCCTCCTATCCGGCAAGAAGAGGACATCCGGACCGGCAAACATCTTCTCCAAGCGGCATCTTCAATCTTCTTCCATCCGGTGCGGAGCGGGTCCATCTTGAAGCAGGCGACGCGGATCCATCCTCTTCTTCCGTTGTCTCCCGACTAATGACGGTTCCTTTAAGGGACGTCATCCAAGATGGCGTCCCTCGAATTCCGATTGGCTGATAGGATTCTATCAGCCAATCGGAATTAAGGTAGGAATTTTCTGATTGGCTGATGGAATCAGCCAATCAGAATCAAGTTCAATCCGATTGGCTGATCCAATCAGCCAATCAGATTGAGCTCGCATTCTATTGGCTGATTGGAACAGCCAATAGAATGCGAGCTCAATCTGATTGGCTGATTGGATCAGCCAATCGGATTGAACTTGATTCTGATTGGCTGATTCCATCAGCCAATCAGAAAATTCCTACCTTAATTCCGATTGGCTGATAGAATCCTATCAGCCAATCGGAATTCGAGGGACGCCATCTTGGATGACGTCCCTTAAAGGAACCGTCATTAGTCGGGAGACAACGGAAGAAGAGGATGGATCCGCGTCGCCTGCTTCAAGATGGACCCGCTCCGCACCGGATGGAAGAAGATTGAAGATGCCGCTTGGAGAAGATGTTTGCCGGTCCGGATGTCCTCTTCTTGCCGGATAGGAGGAAGACTTTGGAGCCTCTTCTGGACCTCTTCAGCACCGGATGATGGATCGCCAACCCCCGCTTGGGTTGGATGAAGATGTTGGAGCCAGGACGGATTGGTGAACCTGGTATGGTGAAGACAAGGTAGGAAGATCTTCAGGGGCTTAGTGTTAGGTTTATTTAAGGGGGGTTTGGGTTAGATTAGGGGTATGTGGGTGGTGGGTTGTAATGTTGGGGGGTATTGTATGTTTTTTTTTACAGGCAAAAGAGCTGAATTCTTTGGGGCATGCCCCGCAAAAGGCCCTTTTAAGGGCTGGTAAGGTAAAAGAGCTTTTCTATTTGTATTTTAGAATAGGGTAGGGCATTTTTTTATTTTGGGGGGCTTTGTTATTTTATTAGTGGGCTTAGAGTAGGTGTAATTAGCTTAAAATTGTTGTAATATTTTTCTAATGTCTGTAAATATTTTTTTTATTTTTTGTAACTTAGTTCTTTTTTATTTTTTGTACTTTAGTTAGTTTATTTAATTGTAGATAATTGTAGGTATTTTATTTAATTAATTTATTGATAGTGTAGTGTTAGGTTTAATTGTAACTTAGGTTAGGATTTATTTTACAGGTAATTTTGTAATTATTTTAACTAGGTAACTATTAAATAGTTAATAACTATTTAATAGCTATTGTACCTGGTTAAAATAAATACAAAGTTGCCTGTAAAATAAATATTAATCCTAAAATAGCTACAATATAATTATAATTTATATTGTAGCTATATTAGGGTTTATTTTACAGGTAAGTATTTAGCTTTAAATAGGAATAATTTATTTAATAAGAGTTAAATTATTTAGTTAGATTTAAATTATATTTAACTTAGGGGGGTGTTAGTGTTAAGGTTAGACTTAGCTTTAGGGGTTAATAAATTTATTAGAGTAGCGGTGAGGTCCGGTCGGCAGATTAGGGGTTAATACTTGAAGTTAGGTGTCGGCGATGTTAGGGAGGGCAGATTAGGGGTTAATACTATTTATTATAAGGTTATTGAGGCGGGAGTGAGGCGGATTAGGGGTTAATACATTTATTATAGTAGCGGTGAGGTCCGGTCGGCAGATTAGGGGTTAATAATTGTAGGTAGTTGGAGGCTACGTTGGGGGCAGCAGATTAGGGGTTAATAAATATAATACAGGGGTCGGCGGTGTTAGGGGCAGCAGATTAGGGGTACATAGGGATAACGTAGGTTGCGGTGGTGTACGGAGCGGCAGATTAGGGGTTAAAAAAATATGCAGGTGTCAGCGATAGCGGGGGCGGCAGATTAGAGGTTAATAAGTGTAAAGTTAGGGATGTTTAGACTCGGGGTACATGTTAGGGTGTTAGGTGCAGACTTAGGAAGTGTTTCCCCATAGGAAACAATGGGGCTGCGTTAGGAGCTGAACGCTGCTTTTTTGCAGGTGTTAGGTTTTTTTCAGCTCAAAATGCTCCATTGTTTTCTATGGGGGAATCGTGCACGAGCATGTTTTTGAAGCTGGCCGCGTCCGTAAGCACCGCTGGTATTGAGAGTTGCAGTGGCGGTAAATATGCTCTACGCTCCCTTTTTGGAGCCTAACGCAGCCCTTCTGTGAACTCTAAATACCAGCTGTATTTAAAAGGTGCGGGGGAAAAAAAGCCAGCGTTAGATACGCGGGTCGTTACCGACAAAACTCTAAATCTAGCCGATTGTATCTAGCTTAGGGATTATTTTTATTTTACAGGCAAGTTTTTATTTATTTTAACTAGGTAGAATAGTTATTAAATTGTTATTAACTATTTAATAACTACCTAGCTAAAATAAATACAAAAGTACCTGTAAAATAAAACCTATCCTAAGTTACAATAACACCTAACACTACATTATAATTAAATCAATTAACTAAATTAACAACAATTAAATAAATTAAATTAAGGCCTAGATTTGGAGTTTGGCGGTAGAAGGGCTGTTAACGCTCCGCGGGCTTTTTTCTGGCCGCACCATAAATTTAACTCTGGTATCGAGAGTTTAAACAAATGCTGCGTTAGGCTCCAAAAAAGGAGCGTAGAGCATTTTTACCGCAAATGCAACTCTCGATACCAGAGTTGCTTACGGACGCGGCCGGCCTCAAAAACGTGCTCGTGCACGATTCTCCCATAGGAAACAATGGGGCTGTTTGAGCTGAAAAAAAACCTAACACCTGCAAAAAAGCAGCGTTCAGCTCCTAACGCAGCCCCATTGTTTCCTATGGGGAAACACTTCCTACGTCTGCACCTAACACTCTAACATGTACCCCGAGTCTAAACACCCCTAGCCTTACACTTATTAACCCCTAATCTGCCGCCCCCGCTATCGCTGACCCCTGCATATTTTTTTTAACCCCTAATCTTCCGCTCCGTAAACCGCCGCAACCTACGTTATCCCTATGTACCCCTAATCTGCTGCCCTAACATCGCCGACCCCTATATTATATTTATTAACCCCTAATCTGCCCCCCTCAACGTCGCCGACACCTGCCTACACTTATTAACTCCTAATCTGCCGAGCGGACCTGAGCGCTACTATAATAAAGTTATTAACCCCTAATCCGCCTCACTAACCCTATCATAAATAGTATTAACCCCTAATCTGCCCTCCCTAACATCGCCGACACCTAACTTCAATTATTAACGCCTAATCTGCCGACCGAATCTCGCCGCTATTCTAATAAATGTATTAACCCCTAACGCTAAGTCTAACCCTAACACTAACACCCCCATAACTTAAATATAATTTACATCTAACGAAATTAATTAACTCTTATTAAATAAATGATTCCTATTTAAAGCTAAATACTTACCTGTAAAATAAATCCTAATATAGCTACAATATAAATTATAATTATATTGTAGCTATTTTAGGATTAATATTTTTTTTACAGGCAACTTTGTATTTATTTTAACCAGGTACAATAGCTATTAAATAGTTAATAACTATTTAATAGTTACCTAGTTAAAATAATTAAAAATTACCTGTAAAATAAATCCTAACCTAAGTTACAATTAAACCTAACACTACACTATCAATAAATTAATTAAATACAATACCTACAAATAAATACAATTAAATAAACTAACTAAAGTACAAAAAATAAAAAGAACTAAGTTACAAAAAATAAAAAAATATTTACAAACATTAGAAAAATATTACAACAATTTTAAACTAATTACACCTACTCTAAGCCCCCTAATAAAATAACAAAGACCCCCAAAATAAAAAAATGCCCTACCCTATTCTAAATTAAAAAAGTTCAAAGCTCTTTTACCTTACCAGCCCTGAAAAGGGCCATTTGCGGGGCATGCCCCAAATAATTCAGCTCTTTTGCCTGTAAATAAAAACATACCATCCCCCCCCCCAACATTACAACCCACCACCCACATAACCCTAATCTAACCCAAACCCCCCTTAAATAAACCTAACACTAAGCCCCTGAAGATCTTCCTACCTTATCTTCACCATGCCAGGTTCACCGATCGCTCCAGGCTCCGAAATCTTCATCCAAGCCCAAGCGGGGGCTGGCGATCCATAATCCGGCTGAAATCTTCTATCAAGCGGCGGCTGAAGAGGTCCAGAAGAGGCTCCAAAGTCTTCATCCTATCCAGGAAGAAGAGGAGATCCGGACCGGCAACCATCTTGATCCAAGCGGCATCTTCTATCTTCATCTGATGAGGAACGGCTCCATCTTGAAGACCTTCAGCGCGGATCCATCTTCTTCTTCCGACGTCCAACTGAAGAATGAAGGATCCTTTAAGGGACGTCATCCAAGATGGTGTCCCTCGAATTCCGATTGGCTGATAGGATTCTATCAGCCAATCGGAATTAAGGTAGGAAAATTCTGATTGGCTGATTGAATCAGCCAATCAGAATCAAGTTCAATCCGATTGGCTGATCCAATCAGCCAATCAGATTGAGCTCGCATTCTATTGGCTGTTCCGATCTTAACTACTGACTTTTAAATGCGTTAGGACTCTTGACAGGGTAGGTTGTACCCCTCACTTTTGGCCTCCCAGGACAGACTCGTAATACCGGCGCTATGGAAGCCCCATAGAAAAAAGACTTTACGAAGATTACCTAAGTCGTTTTGCAGTAAGGCCAAAGAATTGTGCGGTGCCCCCAAACCTGCAAGACTTGTAATAGCAGCGGTAGAGAAAAAGCAGCGTTAGGGCCTGTTAACGCTGCTTTTTCAGCCTAACGCACAACTCGTAATCTAGCCGTTTTCTGCTCTTGTGAGTTTTTTGTACCTAAGATTGCTTATACACTTTGGTATACATTTTACATTCTTACTGAAGCAATTGCAGCATGCTATATGGGTTATTTAAGTGAATGTGATTTTTTATATATACCCGTACACTTCCTATATGCACAATGCTCCTGTAAGATTTTAAATAGCGCTGCCTCCGACTTCACAAGTGACATGTTTTTAAGCCTTTCTCAATAAAGTTTATATTTTTTTAACCAGCTGACCTCCTGAGTGCCAGGACTATTTCTTTTCTACATTGGCAGGTTAATAATTGGCCCCACACCCAGTTAAAAAATGTATTTATTTATTTTTTCAGCATGCTTATTGCCTCTAGAGTATAATGTCATTTCATTGATAAAGGTTTGAGCTACTGTAGCAGCCATTCAGATAAAACAGTTGACAATATGTGCAGTTTTATGGGCCAATTTAACAACGACCCAATGACCCCTAATCGCCTTCAGCCTCGCCGGAAAAAAGAGTTAAGAAGCAGCGGTTTTAAGGCTGAGGTTGTGGTCTTCAATCCACCCGATCGTGTACGAGCTGGTTTATGGACATCCCCTGCTAGCGGTCGATTGGCCGAGAATCTGCAGGGGGGCATTGCACAAGCATTTCACCAGAACTGCTTGTGCAATATTAAATGTCGGCAACGTATGCTGTCGGCATTCAGCGATGTCTGACGGACATGATACGCTGCCTACATCGAATCATGTCCGCAAGACATTGATAAATCGGCCCCTCTATCTCATTTGTACCAGAAGCTGTTGCCAGAGGAACTGGTCAATTTGAGATTTTGCACTGTATTTAAGCTGGAGTTTGTCTTGTAATAGTTATTTACAAAACAGATGAAAAATACATTACACAGTACAGTTACACTCATAATAACACCAGCTAATAAATATACATTACACAGTACAGTTATACTCATAATAACACCAGCTAATAAATATACATTACACAGTACAGTTACACTCATAATAACACTGTCTAATAAATATACATTACAAAGTACAGTTACACACATAGTGACACTGTCTAATAAAAATACATTACACAGTACAGTTACACTTATAATAACACCAGCTAATAAATATACATTACACAGTACAGTTACACACATAATAACACCATCTAATAAATATACATAACACAGTATAGTTACACACATAATAACACTAATAAAAATACATTACACAGTACATTTACACTTATAATAATAACACTAGCTAATAAATATGCATTACACAGTACAGTTACACACATAATAACACTATATAATAAATATACATTACACAGTACAGTTACACACATAACACCATCTAATAAATATACATAACACAGTATAGTTACACACATAACACTATCTAATAAAAATACATTACACAGTACATTTACACTTATAATAATAACACTAGCTAATAAATATACATTACACAGTACAGTTACACACATAATAACACTATCTAATAAATATACATTACACAGTACAGTTACACACATAACACCATCTAATAAATATACACAACACAGTATAGTTACACACATAATAACACGATCTAATAAAATACATTACACAGTACATTTACACTTATAATAACACCAGCTAATAAATATACATTACACAGTACAGTTACACACATAATAACACCATCTAATAAATATACATAACACAGTATAGTTACACACATAATAACACTAATAAAAATACATTACACAGTACATTTACACTTATAATAATAACACTAGCTAATAAATATGCATTACACAGTACAGTTACACACATAACACTATATAATAAATATACATTACACAGTACAGTTACACACATAACACCATCTAATAAATATACATAACACAGTATAGTTACACACATAACACTATCTAATAAAAATACATTACACAGTACATTTACACTTATAATAATAACACTAGCTAATAAATATACATTACACAGTACAGTTACACACATAATAACACTATCTAATAAATATACATTACACAGTACAGTTACACACATAACACCATCTAATAAATATACACAACACAGTATAGTTACACACATAATAACACGATCTAATAAAATACATTACACAGTACATTTACACTTATAATAACACCAGCTAATAAATATACATTACACAGTACAGTTACACTTATAATAACACTGTCTAATAAATATACATTACACAGTACAGTTACACACATAATAATACTGTCTAATATACATTACACAGTACAGTTACACTCATAATAACACCATCTAATAAATATAGATTAAACAGTATAGTTGCACACATAATAACACTATCTAATTAAAAAATACATTACACAGTACAGTTACACTAATATTAACACCAGCTAATAAATATACATTACACAGTACAGTTACACTTATAATAACACCAGCTAATAAAAATACATTACACAGTACAGTTACACTCATAATAACACCAGCTAATAAATATACATTACACAGTACAGTTACACTCATAATAACACCAGCTAAAAAATATTGCACACAAAAGTTATAAGGGCTCAAAGAGGTATATATCTTCCTAGAGCTTCTTGTTCAAGTAGACAGGTACCTTGCTTTGACTTATTTGTTTTTATTCCATTTTTATGATTTGCACCTGTAATGACAGTGAACTGTGTATATTACTTTGACTTTATTTGTACTTTATGTTTTTATTGCCTCAATAAAAGTTTAAATAAAAAAATAAAAAGTAAATCAGAAAGTTGCTTAAAATTGTATGCTCTATATGAATCATGGGGGTCGATCCGATAAAAATCGTCGCCCGCAAAAGCCGGCGACGCCAATATTTACGCTGGTTTGGTATCACATATACGGCGTAACCTAGAAGTTACGCCCGTATATTTTTGCCGTCGCCCGTAGTTTTTTGGGCCATAGGCAGGTATACCAAACCAGCTCAGTTTGGTATCCAATATGCAGCTTAAGGACTTACGTGGCGAAAATGGAGAAATCTTACTCCATTTTCACTTCGCCACAAAAAGCAGCCGTAAGAAGCCTTACGCTGACTATTGGAGCCCCGTAACTCCCTAAACTAACTAGAAAAGAAACCTAACACCTAACGCATGTGCAATGTCTATCTACCTGTCACCCGCGATCTGCTAAATAAAACCTAACACCTAACGCATGCGCAATGTCTATCTACCTGTCAACCGCGATCCCCCCCCCCCCGAAATCCCTAATAAAGTTATTAACCCCTAAAACCGCCGCTCCCGGACCCCGCCGCCATCTACATAAACTAACCCCCTACTGTGAGCCCCTAAAACCGCCGCCATCTACCTTATCTATCCCCTAATCTGACCCCTTACACCGCCGCCACCTATATAAAAATTATTAACCCCTAATCTAATCCCCCTATACCGCCGGCAGCTATATTAATATTATTAACCCCTAATGTAAGCCCCTTACACCGCCGCCATCTCTATTAAAATGATTAACCCCTAATTTAATCTACCTACCCCGCCGCCAGCTATATTATCTATATTAACCCTAAGTATATTATAGTTAATATAGGTATTACATTATATATATTAACTATATTAACCCTAATTATATTAGGGTTAATATAGTTAATATAGTTACTATAGTATTTATATTAACTATATTAACTCTATCTAACCCTAACACCCCTAACTAAATTTATATTAAATTAATCTAATTCATATTATAAACTAAAATATTCTTATTTAAATCTAAATACTTACCTATAAAATAAACCCTAAGATAGCTACAATATAATTAATAATTACATTGTAGCTATGTTAGGGTTAATATTTATTTTACAGGTAAATTGTTAATTATTTTAACTAGGTATAATAGCTATTAAATAGTTATGAACTATTTAATATCTACCTAGTTAAAATAATTACCCAATTACCTGTAAAATAAATCCTAACCTAAGTTACAAATACACCAACACTATCAATAAATTAAATAAACTACAAATATATATCTAAAAATACAATTAAATAAACTAAACTAAATTACAAAAAAAAAAACACTAAATTACAAAAAATAAAAAAAAGATTACAAGATTTTTAAGCTAATTACACCTATTCTAAGCCCCCTAATAAAATAATAAAGCCCCCCAAAATAAAAAAAATTCCCTGCCCTATTCTAAATTAAAACAAGTTCAAAGCTCTTTACCTTACCAGCCCTTAAAAGGGCCTTTTGTGGGGGCATGCCCCAAAGAATTCAGCTCTTTTGCATTTAAAAACATATACAATACCCCCCCCATTACAACCCACCACCCACATACCCCTATTCTAAACCCACCCAAACCCCCCTTAAAAAAGCCTAACACTACCCCCCTGAAGATCTCCCTACCTTGTCTTCACCACACCGGGCCGAATTCCTAATCCGATCCAGGCGATGTCTTGCTCCAAGCGGCAAAGAAGAATTCTTCCTCCGGCGACGTCTTCCTCCAAGCGGCAAAGAAGAATTCTTCCTCCGGCGACGTCTTCCTCCAAGCGGCAGCAAAGTCTTCTTCCTTCCGGCAACATCTTCCATGAAGCGGCATCTTCAATCTTCTTTCTTCGCTCCGCCACCGCGGAGCATCCATCCCGGCCGACGACTGAACGACGAATGAGGTACCTTTAAATGACGTCATCCAAGATGGCGTCCGCCGAATTCCGATTGGCCGATAGGATTCTATCAGCCAATCGGAATTAAGTTAGAAAAATCTGATTGGCTGATTGAATCAGCCAATCAGATTCAAGTTCAATCCGATTGGCTGAACCAATCTAACTAGGTAGATATTAAATAGTTCATAACTATTTAATAGCTATTATACCTAGTTAAAATAATTAACAATTTACCTGTAAAATAAATATAAACCCTAACATAGCTATAATGTAATTATTAATTATATTGTAGCTATCTTAGGGTTTATTTTATAGGTAAGTATTTAGATTTAAATAGGAATATTTTAATTAATAATATTAATATTAGATTTATTTTAATAAGAGTTTAGTTAGGATGTTAGAGTTAGATAGGGTTATTATACTTAATATATATAATATAATAACTATATGAACCCTAATATAATTAGGGTTAATATAGTTAATATATATAATATAACTATATTAACCCTAATATAATTAGGGTTAATATAGTTAATATAGCTGGCGGCGGTGTAGGGGGATTAGATTAGGGGTTAATACATTTATTATAGGTGGCCGCGGTGTAGGGGGATGTAGATTGTAGGCAAAAGAGCAGTTTACTTTGTGACAAAACCCCACCAAAAGCCCTTTTAAGGGCTGGCAAAAGAGCTGTTACTTTGGGGCAATGCCACGCAAAAAGCCCTTTTCAGGGCTATTTGTAGGGTTAGACTTAGGTTTAGTGGTAGGGATAGTTTAGTATTTTAGGGGTTAAATAATTTAATATAGATGGCGGCGGGGTAGGGGGATTAGATTAGGGGTTAATAATTTTAAAATAGCGGAGGGGGTAGGGGCTCACTTTAGGGGGTAGGTAAGGTAGATGGCGGCGGTGTTAGGGGCTCACTTTAGGGGGTTATAGATTTAATATAGCTGGCGGCGGTTTAGGGGTTAATAACTTTATTAGGTAGCGGCGGGCTCCGGGAGCGGCGGTTTATGGGTTAATACATATTTTATTGTTAGGCTAGTGAGGGGGGATAGCGGATAGAGGGTTAGACTTGTCGGGCTATGTTAGGGAGGCGTGTTAGACTTGTCGGGCTATGTTAGGGAGGCGTGTTAGACAGTGCGGGTGATTTAGACTTTAGTCAGGTTTTGTAGGCGCCGGCAGTTTCTAACGTGCCGCAAGTCACTGGCGACGCCAGAAATTTGTACTTGCGCAGATTTCTGGACATCGCTGGTTTGTCAGACTTACGGCACGTTAGCATCTGACGGCGACTTATATAGGATAGCTCGAGTTGCGAGCTGAAACTGCGGGCGACGCCGGTTCCCTCGCTTGCGCCGCAAACTATGATCTATATCGGATCGCGCCCCATGAAAGAAACATTTTGGGTTTCACATCCCTTTAACTGTTTAGTGTCATTTCCCAATGGAAGCGACTCTGCTGCCACCAAGTGGTCAGTTCTTAGAAAAGCATTATTTGCTTCATTTCTTCAGAACTAATTTTCTGCTAAAGGTTTAAGAACTGTGTTATAGAAAAGCAGAAAATCAAATCTTGAATAAATTCAATTATTATCAACTTTAATAAGAGGTAGCAAGGGAGAGTGAGAGATAGCTTTAACCTCATAGCAAAAAGTGAGGCTGAGCCAATCAGCAGTGCTAGTTTCTCATTGGGTAATCAGCAACTGGGACCCACAGAGCAGTTTAACTATGTGTTTAACCCCTTTACAGAAGTTAAATGCATAAAGGTTTAGGGTCACTAGTCTTAAAATGAGTCATATTATATAGTTATATAGCTTTTACATGCTGAAGATGAAGGTCACTCTAGTGATATTACAGCTCAGTTCTTTCAGAAAAATTCAGCTCGTCTCCACAGGATTATTCCCTGGCTGAAGAGGGAGTTGAAAGTCCGGTTTGTTATAAATGGTTCCCTCCATAACCTTGTGCAGGAGATAATTATGACCAACATGACAAGGTATGATATGGAGATTTCTCTTCAGACCTGAGGAGTTTTTTGCTCCACTATACTGACCATTTCCTGCATGAATTCACCAGCTTTGTCCGCTCCTCATACCCGTGACGTGCCAAGGTACCCCCCCCCCTTGAATGCCGACTCCACCAACACCTCATTTGAGCAATGTCTATTGCGATCTACATTGCACAATGAAAGAGAGGCTGTGAGCTGTTCAGTTCCCCTCCATTGCGCTATATGGATGGCTTTCTTAATTTTTGTGTGAGCTTAAGGCTCTTCGCGGCCCATACAGCTCTCAACAAGGCTGCTCTCTAAGTAGCCTTGGGAGCCAATCAGCGCTGCGGTGCCAGATTCTGAGCAGGAAGAGAGCCGACAGCCAAGTGACGTCATGTGTGAGCCTGCTGCCTGTGAAGAGAGCTGCTGCCAGGAGAAGTGGAGAGAACTGTGGACTGTGGCCAGTTGCATTGGAACTGGATGGAACTTTGTTGGTATATACATGGTCAATCCATATTGTAGTGAAGGGTTACATTCGGCAAACTAAGTAGCGATGATGCTTGAGGACTCGAGGAGCGTCCAGGAGGTGAGGATGAGCTAAACGCAGTTTAAGGGAGAGCTTTTGAAATGTTTGGTTGCTAAGTGGAATGTGGAAAGTATAAAATCAGATCTAGGACGTTTAATCAGAAAAATGTAAAAATTATATTATAATGGTATTGGTGAATATCTGTTCAGCTTGTAGATTTTGATTAAGTTTGTTAAAACACATTAAGTTTACACCATGTTATAAAGAGGGGAAACCAAACAGTGCCAATAGAGTACTTGGAGTGAAACCCGGTGCAAGATGGTTGCTGGCGGTGTTGGTGGCTGCTTGTCTAGCTGGGATATACAATTTCCTGATCCCTCCTTTTGAAGTATTTTTTTTTCCATTGGCTGTTTATCCATTCAACAGTGTGTCGTGCTATTGGTTACTTATACTAATAGGGAATGTATCATTTTATTTTTTTCCTCTTGTGGCAAGCATGGTCTTTTCTAGAAAATAGTAGTAAACCCTTTCCAAAACTGTATAATTCCTTGAAAACATTTTCTGCAATTTTCTGCTGTTCTGCTTTAAAATGCCTACATTTTCATATCAGCTGGCAAGCAACCAATAAATCTCCCACCAGGATATTGAAGCTCCCATTTGTGAAACTCGCTCTGCTGTTGGGTCAGCAGCAGTTTCACTGGGTCCAGCAGTGCTTTTCAGCTCCCTAATGGTACTTTGAATTATGTGTTAACCTAGGCTTACCAGAAGTCCCACTTTTACTGGGATTGTCCCGGTTTGGAGGCGCTGTCCCAGTGTCCCACCCAGTTGTTCATTCTGTCCCAGTAGGGTTGCCACCTCCAGGTTTCAAATCATGTGTCCGGGTTTCAGACCACCTGAGACCCAGACACATTATTCAAAATGACTGGACTGTGGCTCTCCAGCATAGTTGGATGCTGATACTTTGTTACATACAGCCCTGCCTAGCTTAACGTTCGTGTCCTTCAAAGTTTACATTTAGTAATACAGGCTGAGTGAGCAGCATAGGGTTTTTTAATTTTGTAGTACTACTTGGTTTATTTTTCTAAGAATTTAACACCCCCCCCCGACCCCTGGTGACATTGCCGGTAATACACCTTTAGGGGAATCATATGGGTATGACTAGGAAGTACAGACAGGAAGGATTTTTGGCCTGGATCTTGCTTTACTTCATGCAGGATAGCATTTTGGCTATAATCATTATGGTATAGAGTAGCCTCTTAGCTTTAGCAGGTACGTGCTTCTTTCTTTCATTCAATGTTGTATTTATGCCTTATCAGTATTTGGCTCTGTTCCTTAGACACATAAAACACATATTACACAGCAGATATTAAATTGTGAAATTGATAATTATGAAAGTGATAATTATGCTTGATGTTTGGCATTATTTAGAATCTGAGATTTAGATTAATGATTTATTTGCCATGACAACATAATGGTGCCTTTTTCACTAGCGGGTGGTTTTATGGTCTATTTAAACTGTGTAATTCACTTGTTTGACTGAGGAAGGGTAGAGTATCCATGAAACATTACACACATGAAAGCTACTACTTTAAAAGGACTGGTAATTGCCACGCCCCCTTGACCACGCTCCTGACCACACCCCCACTGGCACCGCACCAGGTGGTCCCAGTTTCACCTCTAAAAATTATGGTAAGCCTATGTTAACCCCCTTTGTGGGGTTAAACACATCATTACAGGGCTGCTAGTTGTATGTATCTGAGAAAGAGAAGTGTGTGTGTTTGCATGTGAGAGAGAAGTGTGTGTGTGTATGCATGTGAGAGAGAAGTGTGTGTATGAGAGAGAGAAGTGTGTGTGTATGTGTGTGTATGTATGTGAGAGAGAAGTGTGTGTGTATATGTATGTGAGAGAGAAGTGTGTGTGTGTATGTATGTGTGAGAGAAAGTGTGTGTATGTGAGAGAGAAGTGTGTGTGTGTGTGTGTGTGTGTGTGTGTGTGTGTATGTGAGAGAGAAGTGTGTGTGTGTGTGTGTATGTATGTGAGAGAGAAGTGTGTGTGTGTGTGTGTGTGTGTGTGTGTGTGTATGTATGTGAGAGAGAAGTGTGTGTGTATGTATGTGAGAGAGAAGTGTGTGTGTGTGTGTGTGTATGTATGTGAGAGAGAAGTCTGTGTGTGTCAGTATATGTATGTATGTATGTGTGTGAGAGAGAAGTCTGTGTGTATATATGTGAGAGAAAAGCCTGTGTGTTTGTGTGTGTATATATGGAGAGATAAGTGTGTGTGTGTGTGTGTATGTATGTATATGAGAGAGAAGTGTGTGTGTGTATGTATGTATATGAGAGAGAAGTGTGTGTGTGTGTGTGTGTATGTATGTGAGAGAGAAGTGTGTGTGTGTTTGTGTATGCATGTATGTATGTGAGAAAGAAGTGTGTGTGTTTATGTATTTGAGAGGGAAGTGTGTGTGTTTATGTATGTGAGAGACGTCTGTGTGTGTGTATGTATGTGAGAGAGAAGTGTGTGTGTGTGTGAGAGAGAAGTGTGTGTGTGTTTGTATGTATATAAGCGAGAAGTTTGTTTGTCTATGTGAAAGAGAAGTGTATGTGTGTGTATGTGAGAGAGAAGTGTGTGTGTTTGTGTGTGTATGTATGTGTGTGAGAGAGAGAGAAGTCTGTGTGTGAGTGTGTATGTATGTATGTGAGAGAGAAGTGTGTGTGTGTGTGTGTGTGTGTGTGTGTGTGTGTGTGTGTGTGTGTGTGTGTGTGTGTATGTATGTGAGAGAGAAGTCTGTGTGTGTGTGTGTGTGTGTATGTATGTATGTATGTGAGAGAGAAGTGTATGTATGTGAGAGAGAAGTGTATGTATGTGAGAGAGAAGTGTGTGTGTGTATGTATGTGAGAGAGAAGTGTGTGTGTGTATGTATGTGACAGAAGTGTGTATGTATGTGAGAGAGAAGTGTGTGTATGTATGTGAGAGAGAAGTGTGTGTGTGTGTGTGTGTGTATGACAGAAATGTGTATGTATGTGAGAGAGAAGTGTGTATGTGTGTATATGACAGAAATGTGTATGTATGTGAGAGAGAAGTGTGTATGTGTGTATGTATGTGAGAGAGAAGTGTGTGTATGTGACAGAAGTGTGTATGTATGTGAGAGAGAAGTATGTGTGTGTGTATGTATGTGAGAGAGAAGTGTGTGTGTGTGTGACAGAAGTGTGTATGTATGTGAGAGAGAAGTGTGTGTGTGTGTATGTATGTGAGAGAGAAGTGTGTGTGTGTGTGACAGAAGTGTGTATGCATGTGAGAGAGAAGTGTGTGTGTGTGTATGTATGTGAGAGGGAAATGAGTGTGTGTATGTTTGTGACAGAAAGAGAGAGAGAAGTGTGTATGTATGTGTGAGAAGTGTGTGTGTGTGTGTATGTGAGAGAGAGTTGTGTGTATGTATAGTATGTGAGAGAGAAATGTGTGTGTGTATGTATGTATGTGACAGAAAGAAGAGAGAAAAGTGTGTGTGTGTGTGTGTGAGAGAGAAGTGTGTGTGTGTGTATGTATGTATGTATGTATGTATGTGAGAGATAAATTTGTGTGTATATGTATGTGAGAGAGAAGTGGGTGTGTGTGTATGTGAGGGAGAAGTGTGTGTGTGTATGTGAGAGAGACGTGTGTATGTGTGTATGCATGTGAGAGGGAAATGTGTGTGTGTATGTATGTGACAGAAAGAGAGATAGAAGTGTGTGTGTGTGAGAGAGAGAGAGAGAGAGAGAGAAGTGTGTGTGTGTGTGTGTGTGAGAGAGAGAGAGAGAGAGAGAGAGAGGTATGTATGTATGTGAGAGAAGTGTGTGTGTGTATGTATGCAGGACCGTCTTTAACACAGGGCAAAAGGGGCAGCTGCCCAGTCTCTGTTGAGAGGCCCAAGAGTCCTAAAAAAAAAATAAAAAAAATGTCACAGTCAAAAGTACTCTGCTTATATATTTTTTTTTTTTTTAAAACTGTGCCAGACCATGCCGGTGTCATGTGACATGCCAAGCGATTGCCATATGCTGTTTTAGATGTGCACTGTGCAGCACTGAATGCAAAGCCCTAACTTGGCATCAAGCCATTCCCACTGCATCAGAAAAGGTCCTACTGGGGTTACCACTGTTACCAGGTAACTGCTCTGGTGGTGGGGATTGTTTCTGGGTAGGGCTGACTGTAAGCGCATGCAGCAGAAAGCTGGAGCGGCAGGCACATGAGGATTTGAGCATCTGTGCAGCTGCATACACTGCTCTCTTCAGTCTTGAGGCTGTATGACACATCTCACACTGTATCCATGCAGCCTTGGGAAGACAGCATCCAGTCTGCTGGTCCCCTTAGCCCTGCTCCTTCTGCTGTGGCCCTAAGATCAACTAACTGAAGTTTGTTAGGGGAACAGTGCTTTGTAGAAAGGTATCAGTGGGAAGAATAAGTGAGTGCACACACGCCCCTCCCCATGCAGCATTGTCTAGTGCAGGGTGAGAGGGAACTTGTTCCTAGCAAAGAAGTGACATGTGCTGCTGTGGCTGATGTATAGTGTCATGCTGATACTTCACACATTAATGTAAGGTTTATTTTTATAGTTTTTGTTTTCTCTCTGTCTCAGATTTTACAGTTTCCCATAGCAGTTCTGCTGTTCCAGTCAGTAAACTTATATTTGTCTGCACCTCCATGCTTCCTCCTCAGTCTTTAACTTACTTTGCTCCTGTTGGCTGCCCTAAATATCTTTAACCGGCTACCCTCACACCAGAATCACATTCAAAAGAATATTAAATAAATCCACAGTGCAGGAATGTATATATTTATTTACTTATTAATACTGCTTAGGTACAGTTTCACATATTGCAATTTATTTCATTTTTTTAAATGATTAGCCCAGCAGTGGATGATCCCATTTACTGTTAGGGGGGACTTAGTATTTTTTAACTGTAAAAGAGCTGAGTGTTTTTATTTTAGGGGGGATTTTTTATTTTCATAGGGATTAGATTTAATTTTTCATTTTTGATAAATTTGTTTATTTTTTCTGTAATTTTAGACTTTTTTGTTTTTTGTAATGTTAGATAATTTTTTTTGTAATTTAATGTTAGGATTTTTTATTTTAAGTGTAATTTAGTAGTAATTGGGGTTAATTTAGGGGGTGTTAGGTTAGGGGGTTTAGTAATTAAATTACGGCTAGAGTTTTGCGGTAAGAGCTGCTCGGTACTAACTTGCAAGTTATTGTCACGGCTCACCTCCCTATAGCGCTGCTATTACAGGTTTGCAAAAACCCGGCGTTAGCAGGCAATAAGTGAGCGTAGAGCAAAATTGAGCTCCATACCGCACTCCAATACCAGCGCTGCGGTGAGCTGGTTTTACGTGCTCGTGCACGATTTCCCCATAGACATCAATGGGGAGAGCCGGCTGAAAAAAAGCCTTACACCTGCAATAACGCAGCCCCATTGATTCCTATGGGGAAAGAAAAAGTTATGTTTTCACCTAACACCCTAACATAAACCCTGAGTTTAAACACCCCTAATCTGCTGCCCCTGACATCACCACCACCTACATTACACTTATTAACCCATAATCTGCCGCCCCGACATCGCCGCCACCTACAGTACACTTATTAACCCCTAATCTGCTGCCCTTAACATCGCCGACACCTACATTACACTTATTAACCCCTAATCTGCCGCCCCAATGTCGCCGCCACCTACATTACACTTATTAACCCCTAATCTGCCACCCCCAATGTAGCCTCCACCTACATACACTTATTACCCCTAATCTGCCGCCCCTAACATTGCCGCCACCTAAATTATAGTTATTAACCCCTAATCTGCTGCCCCCAATGTCGCCGCCACCTACATACACTTATTAACCCCAATCTGCCGCCCCCAATGTCGCCGCCACCTACCTACACTTATTAACCCCTAATCTGCCGCCTCCAATGTCGTCACTACCTACATACACTTATTAACCCCTAATCTGCCACCCCCAACGTCGCCGCACCTATACTAAAGTTATTAACCCCTAAACCTAACCCTAAGTCTAACCCTAACACCCCCTAACTAAAAATGTAATTAAAATAAATCTAAATAAAACTTACTATCATTAACTAAATAATTCCTATTTAAAACTAAATACTTACCTATAAAATAAACCCTAAGCTAGCTACAATATAACTAATAGTTACATTGTAGCTAGCTTAGGTTTTATTTTTATTTCACAGGTAAGTTTGTATTTATTTTAACTAGGTAGAATAGTTACTAAATAGTTATTAACTATTTACTAACTACCTAGTTAAAATAAATACAAATTTACCTGTGAAATAAAACCTAACCTGTCTTACACTAACACCTAACCTTACACTACAATTAAATACATTACATTAATTAAATACAATTAACTAAATTACAAAAAAAAACTAAACTATACAAAATAAAAAAGAAATGATCAAATATTTAAACTAATTACACCTAATCTAATAGCCCTATCAAAATAAAAAAGCCCCCCCCAAAATAAAATAAAAAACCCTAGCCCTAGAATTCTATCAGCCAATCGGAATTCAAGGGACGCCATCTTGGATGACGTCCCTTAAAGGAACCTTCATTCTTCAGTCGCCGTGGAAGAAGAGGATGCTCTGTGCCGGATGTCTTGAAGATGGAGCCACTCGCGCCAGATGGATGAAGATAGAAGATGCCGTCTGGATGAAGACTTCTGCAGGCTTGGATGAAGACTTCGGCCCGCTTGGATGAAGACTTCTCCCGGCTTCGTTGAGGACTTCTTGCGGCTTGGATGAAGACTTCTGCTGCTTCATTGAGGATGGATGTCCGGTCTTCAAAAACTGTAAGTGGTTCTTTGGGGGTTAGTGTTAGGTTTTATTAAGGGTTTATTGGGTGGGTTTTATTTTTAGATTAGGGTTTGGGCAGAAAAAGATCTAAATGCCCTTTGAAAAGCAATGCCCATCTAAATGCCCTTTTCAGGGCAATGGGGAGCTTAGGTTTTTTTAGATAGGTTTTTATTTGGGGGGTTTGGTTGTGTGGGTGGTGGGTTTTACTGTTGGGGGGTTGTTTGTATTATTTTTTACAGGTAAAAGAGCTGATTTCACTTTTAAGGGCTATTGGTAGTTTAGTGTAGGCTAGGAGTTTTTTTTATTTTGGGGGGGCTTTTTTATTTTGATAGGGCTATTAGATTAGGTGTAATTAGTTTAAATATTAGATCATTTCTTTTTTTATTTTGTGCAATTTAGTGTTTGTTTGTTTTTTGTAAATTAGTTAATTGTATTTAATAAATGTAATTTATTTAATTGTAGTGTAATGTTAGGTGTTAGTGTAAGACAGGTTAGCTTTTATTTTACAGGTAATTTTGTATTTATTTTAACTAGTTACTTAGGCCTAGATTTGGAGTTCGGCGGTAGCCGTCAAAACCAGCGTTAGAGGCTCCTAACGCTGGTTTTGGCCGCCCGCTGGTATTTGGAGTCAGTGATTAAAGGGTCTAACGCTCACTTTTCAGCCGCGACTTTTCCATACCGCAGATCCCCCTACGCCATTTGCGTAGCCTATCTTTTCAATGGGATCTTTCTAACGCCGGTATTTAGAGTCGTTTCCGAAGTGAGCGTTAGAGCTCTAACGACAAGATTCCAGCCGCCTGAAAATAGCAGGAGTTAAGAGCTTTCTGGCTAACGCCGGTTCATAAAGCTCTTAACTACTGTACCCTAAAGTACACTAACACCCATAAACTACCTATGTACCCCTAAACCGAGGTCCCCCCACACCGCCGCCACTCGATTAAAATTTTTAACCCCTAATCTGCCGACCGCCACCTACGTTATATTTATGTACCCCTAATCTGCTGCCCCTAACCCCGCCGACCCCTGTATTACATTTATTAACCCCTAACTTGCCCCCCACAACGTCGCCGCCAGCTACTTAAAATAATTAACCCCTAATCTTCCGACCGCAAATCGCCGCCACCTACGTTATCCCTATGTACCCCTAATCTGCTGCCCCTAACATCGCCGACCCCTATATTATATTTATTAACCCCTAATCTGCCCCCCTCAATGTCGCCGACACCTGCCTACACTTATTAACCCCTAATCTGCCGAGCGGACCTGAGCGCTACTATAATAAATGTATTAACCCCTAATCCGCCTCACTAACCCTATCATAAATAGTATTAACCCCTAATCTGCCCTCCCTAACATCGCCGACACCTAACTTCAATTATTAACCCCTAATCTGCCGACCGGAGCTCACCGCTATTCTAATAAATGTATTAACCCCTAAAGCTAAGTCTAACCCTAACACTAACACCCCCCTAAGTTAAATATAATTTAAATCTAACGAAATAAATTAACTCTTATTAAATAAATTATTCCTATTTAAAGCTAAATACTTACCTGTAAAATAAATCCTAATATAGCTACAATATAAATTATAATTATATTATAGCTATTTTAGGATTAATATTTATTTTACAGGCAACTTTGTAATTATTTTAACCAGGTACAATAGCTATTAAATAGTTAAGAACTATTTAATAGTTACCTAGTTAAAATAATAACAAATTTACCTGTAAAATAAATCCTAACCTAAGTTATAATTAAACCTAACACTACCCTATCAATAAAATAATTAAATAAACTACCTACAATTACCTACAATTAACCTAACACTACACTATCAATAAATTAATTAAACACAATTCCTACAAATAAATACAATTAAATAAACTAGCTAAAGTACAAAAAATAAAAAAGAACTAAGTTACAGAAAATAAAAAAATATTTACAAACATAAGAAAAATATTACAACAATTTTAAACTAATTACACCTACTCTAAGCCCCCTAATAAAATAACAAAGCCCCCCAAAATAAAAAATTCCCTACCCTATTCTAAATTAAAAAAGTTACAAGCTCTTTTACCTTACCAGCCCTGAACAGGGCCCTTTGCGGGGCATGCCCCAAGAATTTCAGCTCTTTTGCCTGTAAAAAAAAACATACAATACCCCCCCCCCAACATTACAACCCACCACCCACATACCCCTAATCTAACCCAAACCCCCTTAAAGAAACCTAACACTAAGCCCCTGAAGATCTTCCTACCTTGTCTTCACCATACCAGGTTCACCGATCCGTCCTGGCTCCAACATCTTCATCCAACCCAAGCGGGGGTTGGCGATCCATAATCCGGTCCAGAAGAGGCTCCAAAGTCTTCCTCCTATCCGGCAAGAAGAGGACATCCGGACCGGCAAACATCTTCTCCAAGCGGCATCTTCGATCTTCTTCCATCCGGAGCGAAGCGGCAGGATCCTGAAGACATCCAGCGCGGAACATCCATCCGGACCGACGACTGAACGACGAATGACTGTTCCTTTAAGGGACGTCATCCAAGATGGCGTCCCTCGAATTCCGATTGGCTGATAGGATTCTATCAGCCAATCGGAATTAATGTAGGAATTTTCTGATTGGCTGATGGAATCAGCCAATCAGAATCAAGTTCAATCCGATTGGCTGATCCAATCAGCCAATCAGATTGAGCTCGCATTCTATTGGCTGTTCCGATCAGCCAATAGAATGCGAGCTCAATCTGATTGGCTGATTGGATCGGCCAATCGGATTGAACGAGATTCTGATTGGCTGATTCCATCAGCCAATCAGAAAATTCCTACCTTAATTCCGATTGGTTGATAGAATCCTATCAGCCAATCGGAATTCGAGGGACGCCATCTTGGATGACGTCCCTTAAAGGAACAGTCATTCGTCGTTCAGTCGTCGGTCCGGATGGATGTTCCTTGCTGGATGTCTTCAGGATCCTGCCGCTTCGCTCCGGATGGAAGAAGATCGAAGATGCCGCTTGGAGAAGATGTTTGCCGATCCTGATGTCCTCTTCTTGCCGGATAGGAGGAAGACTTTGGAGCCTCTTCTGGACCGGATTATGGATCGCCAACCCCCGCTTGGGTTGGATGAAGATGTTGGAGCCAGGACGGATCGGTGATACCTGGATGGTGAAGACAAGGTAGGAAGATCTTCAGGGGCTTAGTGTTAGGTTTATTTAAGGGGGGGTTGGGTTAGATTAGGGGTATGTGGGTGGTGGGTTGTAATGTTGGGGGGGGGGGTATTGTATGTTTTTTTTTACAGGCAAAAGAGCTGAACTTCTTGGGGCATGCCCCGCAAAGGGCCCTGTTCAGGGCTGGTAAGGTAAAAGAGCTTGTAACTTTTTTAATTTAGAATAGGGTAGGGAATTTTTTATTTTGGGGGGCTTTGTTATTTTATTAGGGGGCTTAGAGTAGGTGTAATTAGTTTAAAATTGTTGTAATATTTTTCTTATGTTTGTAAATATTTTTTTATTTTCTGTAACTTAGTTCTTTTTTATTTTTTGTACTTTAGCTAGTTTATTTAATTGTATTTATTTGTAGGAATTGTGTTTAATTAATTTATTGATAGTGTAGTGTTAGGTTAATTGTAGGTAATTGTAGGTAGTTTATTTAATTATTTTATTGATAGTGTAGTGTTAGGTTTAATTATAACTTAGGTTAGGATTTATTTTACAGGTACATTTGTTATTATTTTAACTAGGTAACTATTAAATAGTTCTTAACTATTTAATAGCTATTGTACCTGGTTAAAATAATTACAAAGTTGCCTGTAAAATAAATATTAATCCTAAAATAGCTATAATATAATTATAATTTATATTGTAGCTATATTAGGGTTTATTTTACAGGTAAGTATTTAGCTTTAAATAGAAATAAGTTATTTAATAAGAGTTAATTTATTTTGTTAGATAAATATTATATTTAACTTAGGGGGGTGTTAGTATTAGGGTTAGACTTAGCTTTAGGGGTTAATCCATTTATTAGAATAGCGGTGAGCTCCGATCGGAAGATTAGGGGTTAATAATTGAAGTTAGGTGTCGGCGATGTTAGGGAGGGCAGATTAGGGGTTAATACTATTTATGATAGGGTTAGTGAGGCGGATTAGGGGTTAATAACTTTATTATAGTAGCGCTCAGGTCCGCTCGTCAGATTAGGGGTTAATAAGTGTAGGCAGGTGTCGGCGACGTTGTGGGGGGCAGGTTAGGGGTTAATAAATATAATATAGGGGTCGGCGGTGTTAGGGGTAGCAGATTAGGGGTACATAGGGATAACGTAGGTGGCGGCGGTTTACGGAGCGGCAGATTAGGGGTTTAAAAAAATATGCAGGGGTCAGCGATAGCGGGGGCGGCAGATTAGGGGTTAATAAGTGTAAGGTTAGGGGTGTTTAGACTCGGGGTACATGTTAGAGTGTTAGGTGCAGACGTAGGAAGTGTTTCCCCATAGGAAACAATGGGGCTGCGTTAGGAGCTGAACGCTGCTTTTTTGCAGGTGTTAGGTTTTTTTTCAGCTCAAACAGCCCCATTGTTTCCTATGGGGGAATCGTGCACGAGCACGTTTTTGAGGCCGGCCGCGTCCGTAAGCAACTCTGGTATCGAGAGTTGCATTTGCGGTAAAAATGCTCTACGCTCCTTTTTTGGAGCCTAACGCAGCATTTGTTTGAACTCTCGATACCAGAGTTAATTTTATGGTGCGGCCAGAAAAAAGCCCGCGGAGCGTTAACAGCCCTTTTACCGCCGAACTCCAAATCTAGGCCTTAGTAAATAGTTAATAGCTATTTAGTAACTATTCTACCTAGTTAAAATAAATACAAACTTGCCTGTGAAATAAAAATAAAGATAGAATGAAACTATTAGTTATATTGTAGCTAGCTAAGGGTTTATTTTATAGGTAAGTATTTAATTTTAAATAGGAATTATTTAGTTATTAATAGTAGGTTTTACTTAGATTTATTTTAATTGCATTAAAGTTAGTGGGTGTTAGGGTTAGGGTTAGACTTAGGGTTAGGTTTAGGAGTTCATAACTTTAGTATATTGGCGGCGATTTTGGGGGCAGCAGATTAGGGGTTAATAACAGTAATGTAGGCTGCGGCGATGTTAGGGACAGCAGATTAGGGTTTAATAATATTTAACTAGTGTTTGCGATGCGGGAGTGCGGCGGTTTAGGGATTAATATGTTTATTCTAGTGGTGGCGATGTCCGGCGCGGCAGATTAGGGGTTAATAATTATTTTAGTATTTGCGATGCGGGATGGCCTCAATTTAGGGGTTAATAGCTAGATTATGGGTGTTAGTGTACTTTGTAACACTTTAGTTATGAGTTTTATGTTACGGCGTTGTAGCATAAAACCCATAACTACTGACTTTCAGTTTATGTTATGGATCTTGTAGTTTTAGGCTGTACCGCTCACTTTTTGGCCTCCCAGGCATACTCCTAATACCGTCGCTATGGAAGTCCCATTGAAAAAGGACTTTTGGAAAGCTGCGGTAGTTACGTTGCGTTCCGGCCAAAAAAGTGTGCGGTGCAGCTAAACCTTCAAGACTCGTAATACCAGCGGTAGTGAAAAGAGTCTTAATGCTGCTTTCTCACTCATACCACAAAACTCGTAATCTAGACGTTAGCTATTTGTGTTGTGGGGGGTTTGGGGTTTAGGAGTTAATAAGTAATTTGGTTTATTGCGATGTGCGGGGTTGGCGGTTTAGGGGTTAATAGGTTAATTAGGTTTATTGTGATGTGGGGGGTTGGCGGTTTAGGGGTTAATAGTATAATTAGTTAGTTGGCATTGTAGGGTTTGGCGGTTTAGGGGTTAAAATTGTAATTTATTTAGTTGGCGCTGTTGGGGTTTGGCGGTATAAGGGTTAGGTAGTTTCTGCTGTGGGAGTTTAGCAATTTAAGGGTTAGTTTTTTGTTAATACTTTGTGCTGGCGGTTAGTTTTATTTTTTTTTACTTCGTGCGGGGGGTTAGTTTTTTTTTCTTAATACTTCATGCGGGTGGTTGTTGTTTGGGGGGGGTTTGGGGGCGGTTACGTGTTTTTTAGTTATTTCATGCGGGCGGTTGCGTGTTTTTTTTTTCAAAGGCTTTGTTTGCCTATGGTGGTGTGTGGTCTTCCCGACGGCGCTAACTTACAAGACCTAAGCTCCTATAACGATAGGGTCTCTAGATACCCAAGAGGAAATTAAAAAGAATAGTTTAGTGTTAGGAGCGCCTACTAAAAGGCTAAGTCTAATGGGGGTTTAAACAAAAATTCATCGTTTAGTATACCAGCACAAGGAGCCCAAGTAAGTAAAATATTTACAAGTTTAATATAGCTTTAAAATTAACAAATTTATTAAGGCAATAGCTTGGTATCTATAATTGCAAACAGATTATAAAAGCATAAAAGTATATGGATCCATATTACTTCATAAATAGACAAAAATTAAAAACATTCAATGGTGAACTGTTTATATGATAAAAACAGTTTTTACAATCTATGATAAAAACAGTTTTTACAATTTTTACAATCTATGATAAAATTGGTTTGGGTGAAATCGAAAAGATGAAAAAATAATACAATAAATACAATAAAATAAAATACAGAAATGATGCAATAAAATTCAGAAAATGGTGTACAAAAAGCAGCAAATGGGGATAGGTCGTGTGACCTAGGATAAAAACATATATGTGAAAAGTGTCTTCCTGATATAATTTGAGAAAAAAAAAAAAAAATGTTGATCCTTTGAAAAAAATGAAATGGTGTTTTAGACCTGATGAAATTGTGAAAAAAATTGTGTGAATCCCCTCGTGAAAAATCAAAAAGTGTCCAAAATTAAGTCAATAATTATATCAAAAAAGGCAAAAAAGTCAATTACAATAAATGGAAAATCCAAAATAAGATGTCAAATTGAAAATTAAATCCAAAAGAATTTTAGTGATAATGTGATGTCCAATAAAAGTCAAAAAAAGTCAAAAAAATGCCACCTGTGTTTATGAATCAAACCGTGAATAGCTGAAAGAATAGAAATCCAACTGACCAATTTCTTGAAAACATTTGGATATAAAAAACCATGGATCTAAAAAAATGATGAATATAAAAAATGATTATAAAAAAATGTAAGACGATCCAATCCCTGTGGAAAAAGAAAAATGCAACATAGAGCAGTATCGTTTAAAATACGTTTACACAAGTAGAAATAAAACTCACCATATATGTCAACGCGTTTCGGCCCACCAATAGGGCCTTTATCAAGACTGATTAGTCTTGGGCCGAAACGCGTTGACATATATGGTGAGTTTTATTTCTACTTGTGTAAACGTATTTTAAACGATACTGCTCTATGTTGCATTTTTCTTTTTCCACAGGGATTGGATCGTCTTACATTTTTTTATAATCATTTTTTATATTCATCATTTTTTTATATCCATGGTTTTTTATATCCAAATGTTTTCAAGAAATTGGTCAGTTGGATTTCTATTCTTTCAGCTATTCACGGTTTGATTCATAAACACAGGTGGCATTTTTTTGACTTTTTTTGACTTTTATTGGACATCACATTATCACAAAAATTCTTTTGGATTTAATTTTCAATTTGACATCTTATTTTGGATTTTCCATTTATTGTAATTGACTTTTTTGCCTTTTTTGATATAATTATTGACTTAATTTTGGACACTTTTTGATTTTTCACGAGGGGATTCACACAATTTTTTTCACAATTTCATCAGGTCTAAAACACCATTTCATTTTTTTCAAAGGATCAACATTTTTTTTTTTTTTTCTCAAATTATATCAGGAAGACACTTTTCACATATATGTTTTTATCCTAGGTCACACGACCTATCCCCATTTGCTGCTTTTTGTACACCATTTTCTGAATTTTATTGCATCATTTCTGTATTTTATTTTATTGTATTTATTGTATTATTTTTTCATCTTTTCGATTTCACCCAAACCAATTTTATCATAGATTGTAAAAATTGTAAAAACTGTTTTTATCATAGATTGTAAAAACTGTTTTTATCATATAAACAGTTCACCATTGAATGTTTTTAATTTTTGTCTATTTATGAAGTAATATGGATCCATATACTTTTATGCTTTTATAATCTGTTTGCAATTATAGATACCAAGCTATTGCCTTAATAAATTTGTTAATTTTAAAGCTATATTAAACTTGTAAATATTTTACTTACTTGGGCTCCTTGTGCTGGTATACTAAACGACGAATTTTTGTTTAAACCCCCATTAGACTTAGCCTTTTAGTAGGCGCTCCTAACACTAAACTATGCTTTGTTTGCCTATGCTGCATCCAGGTGGATTCCGAAAAGAGCCAATCAGATACTGGACCACCCACCTCATTCTACACATAGAGGCAATCAGATACTGGACCACCTATCTCATACTACACATAGCACCACTCAGATACTGGACCACCCGCCTTATACTAGATATACAGCCAATCAGATACCGACCACCCGCCTCATACTACATATAGAGCTAATCAGATACTGGACCACCCGCCTCATATGCATCTTGTAGAGCACTATCCCCCAGCACTGCGTTGGAGCACAATAGAACTCTGTGACGGCACACAAGAAGAGAAAGCACCGGGTGAGGAACAGTCATGGAGGTCATGTCAGTACTCACTAACAAAAGTGCAAAAGTTTGGCTTCCATGTTGCTTAATTATTAATCCTGTATAATAATATTGGCCTTGATTAGATCAAATATCCTCTATGCTTTACTGGGGAGCACTAGAGCGAATCAGATACTGGACAACCCACCTCATACTACATACACAGCCAATCAGATACTGTACAACCCACCTCATACTACATAGAGTGAATCAGATACTGGACCACCTGCCTCATACTACATATAGAGCCAATCAGATACTGGACTACCCGCCTAATACTACATATTGAGCCAATCATATACTGGACCAACCACCCCATACTACATATAAAGCCAATCAGATACTGGATCACCCACCTCATACTACATATATAGTCAATCAGATGCTGGACCACCTGTCCCATGCTATATATAGGGCCAATCAGATACTGGACCACCCGTCTCATACCACATATAGAGCCAATCAGATCATGATGCTGGACCAACCACCTCATACTACATATAGAGCCAATCAGATGTTGGACCAACCACCTCATACTACATATAGAGCCAATCAGATACTGGACCACCTGTCTCATACTACATATAGAGCCAATCCGATACTTGACCACCTGTGTCATACTACATATTGAGCAAATGAGATACCGGACCACCTGTCTGATACTACATAAAGAGTCAATCAGATATTGGACCACCTGTCTAATACTACACATAGAGCCAATCAGATATTGGACCACCTGTGTAATACTACATATAGAGCCAATTAGATACTGGACAAACTTGTGTATTACTACATATAAAGCAAATCAGATACTGGACCACCTGTCTGATACTACATAAAGAGTCAATCAGATATTGGACCACCTGTCTAATACTACACATAGAGCCAATCAGATACTGGACCACCTGTCTCATACTACATATAGAGCCAATCAGATGCTGGACCACCTGTCTCATACTACATATAGAGCCAATCAGATACTGGACCAACCACCTCATAATAAATATTGAGCAAATCAGATACTGGACCACTTGTCTCATACTACATATAAAGCCAATCAGATACTGGACCACCTGTGTAATACTACATATAGAGCCAATTAGATACTGGACAAACTTGTGTATTACTACATATAAAGCCAATCAGATACTGGACCACTTGTCTCATACTACATATAAAGCCAATCAGATACTGGACCACCTGTGTAATACTACATATAGAGCCAATTAGATACTGGACAAACTTGTGTATTACTACATATAAAGCCAATCAGATACTGGACCACCTGTCTCATACTACATATAGAGACAATCAGATACTGGGCCAACCACCTCATACTAGATATAGAGAAAATCAGAGTATAGACCAACCACCTCATACTACATATAGAGCCAATCAGATACTAGACCAACAACCTCATACTACATATAGAGCTAATTAGATACTAGACCAACCACCTCATACTACATATGGAGCGAATCAGATACTAGACCAACCACCTCATACTACATAGAGCAAATCAGATACTGGACCACCTGCCTCATACTATAAATAGAGCCAATCAGATGCTGGACCAACAACCTTATACTACATATAGAGCCAATCAGATACTGGACCACCTGTCTCATACTGTCAGGGTATTCACTATTACAATCCTGTCCCTTTAATTCTGAATCCTCTTTTCCTATTTAAGGCCCCTCCTCTCTATGCTCCTCGCTTGGTAATTTGAATCAGTTACTTTATGTGACTCCTCTCTGAAGACACCTAGCCCTTTCCTCAATCTGTGGGGATTTCTTACTTGTTGCTTTGAATCTTTGCAGCCTACATTAATCCTTCATTGCTGTGTGCCGGTGTGCCTATTCTATTACTTGCAGTTTCTTAGGAACCAAAGGAGCTGCTTTCAATTCCCTAACTGTTACACCGGGTGGCTGTGACGTCACACCCGGCATCTCAGTGTGTCTGCAGCGCGTGTACCGCGCTGTGTCCTTTCTACAAACAAGCATTCAGGATACCGTAAGGTTTTCATCTGGCTCTGACTTAGCCTTCCAAATAACCATCAGGAATTGGTCTGTATATTTTATTACTCTATTTGGATATCATTATGTCTCTCAAGTAAGCAAACTACCTAAGCACTGTATTCAATGACTGTTACTATCACTAAAATGCAGGATTAACTTCAACTGCCTGTTACATTGCTTACTCTGTTTGAACTGCTGCTTGATTAACATCATTTGCTGTGACCACCTTGAACCTAACTAAGTGACTTATCGTTTGTTACTATCTTATCCTTGCATAAACTATATCTGATAACATAATCCAAAATATCATTCTAACTACATATGATATTCCCTGAAGTGCTGAATTCCTAACAAATACATTTTGGCCTAATTACAATATCTCTTTGTACTACATCTGTTTGTATTACATTCCATTTCACTACCTGTCTTCTTTGTATATGTGTCTGCTATATCATTTAATCACTAAGTAATTAGTTGATTAACTACCTACTCTTTCTATAGATACTCCTCCTATCTGTTGAAATACAGGCATCCTGTAACCTGGTTGCGTGACAGCTCCGTTTTCACTCTGTACCCTGCAGTAGTGACCCTCAGTTCAATGAGCAAAACCGGATTCCTGTAAGTTAAATCTGTGTGAATCCAAGGTTTGGTGTGAGGCTGAGTGGTCCTACTATAGCGGATACTAGGTACCTAAACTTATTTACCACCTGTTCTAACACATAACTTTACAGAACATAACACATACTACATATAGAGCCAATCAGAAACTGGACCACTAGTCTCATACTACATATAGAGCCAATTAGATAATGGACCACCCATCTCATACTACATATAGAGCCAATCAGATACTGGACCATCTCTTCTCATACTACATATAGAGCCAATTAGATACTGGACCACCTGCCTCATACTACATATAGAGCCAATCAGATACTGGACCACCTGTGTCATACTACATATATAGCCAATTAGATACTGGACCACCCGTCTCATGCTACATATAGAGCCAATCAGATACTGGACTACCTGTATCATACTACATATAGAGGCAATCAGATACTGGACCACCCGTATCACACTACATATAGAGCCAATCAAATACTGGACCAACCACCTTATAATACATATAGAGCCAATCAGATACTGGACAAACTGTCTCATACTACATATAGAGCCAATCAGATACTGGACCAACCACCTCATAATACATATAGAGCCAATCAGATACTGGACCACCTGTTTCATACTACATATAGAGCCAATCAGGTACTGGACCACTCATCCCATACTACATATAAAGCCAATCATATACTGGACCAATCACCTCATACTACATATAGACCCAATTAGATACTGGGCCACCTGTCTCATTCTACATATAAAGCCAATCAGATACTGGACAAACTTGTGTATTACTACATATAAAGCCAATCAGATACTGGACCACCTGTCTCATACTACATATAGAGACAATCCGATACTGGGCCAACCACCTCATACTAGATATAGAGAAAATCAGAGTATAGACCAACCACCTCATACTACATATAGAGCCAATCAGATACTAGACCAACAACCTCATACTACATATAGAGCTAATTAGATACTAGACCAACCACCTCATACTACATATGGAGCGAATCAGATACTAGACCAACCACCTCATACTACATAGAGCAAATCAGATACTGGACCACCTGCCTCATACTATAAATAGAGCCAATCAGATGCTGGACCAACCACCTTATACTACATATAGAGCCTATCAGATACTGGACCACCTGTCTCATACTACATATAGAGCCAATCAGAAACTGGACCACTAGTCTCATACTACATATAGAGCCAATTAGATACTGGGCCACCCATCTCATACTACATATAGAGCCAATCAGATACTGGACCATCTCTTCTCATACTACATATAGAGCCAATTAGATACTGGACCACCTGCCTCATACTACATATAGAGCCAATCAGATACTGGACCACCTGTGTCATACTACATATAGAGCCAATCAGATACTGGACCAACCACCTCATAATACACATAGAGCCAATCATATACTGGACCACCTGTTTCATACTACATATAGAGCCAATCAGGTACTGGACCACTCATCCCATACTACATATAAAGCCAATCATATACTGGACCAATCACCTCATACTACATATAGACCCAATTAGATACTGGGCCACCTGTCTCATACTACATATAGAGCCAATCAGATACTGGACCACCTGTGTAATACTACATATAAAGCCAATTAGATACTAGACCACTTGTCTAATACTACATATAGAGCCAATCAAAAACTAGACCAACCACCTCATACCACATATAGAGACAATTCGATACTAGACCAACCACCTCATATTACATATAGAGCCAATCAGATACTAGACCAACCACCTCATACTACATATAGGCCAATCAGATACTAGACTAACCACCTCATACTACATATAGAGCCAATCAGATACTAGACCAACCACCTCATACTACATAGAGCGAATCAGATACTGAACCACCTGCCTCATCCTACAAATAGAGCCAATCAGATGCTGGACCAACCACCTTATACTACATATAGAGCCAATCAGATACTGGACCACCTTATACTACATATAGAGCTAATCAGATACTGGACCACCTTTCTCATACTACATATAGAGCCAATCAGAAACTGGACCACCTGTCTCATACTACATATAGAGCCAATCCAATAATGGACCACCTGTCTCATACTACATATAGAGGCAATCAGATACTGAACCAACCACCTCATAATACATATAGAGCCAATCAGATACTGGACCAACCACCTTATAATACTGTCAGTATATTTATAGAAATCTTAGCAGTATTCTCCAAACAATGTGTGAGTATATGGCAGGGAATATATTTAACAATCTTTCTTTAGACTGAACCCACAATCAATATACTTCTACTAAGACAACAAAATTAATATAAATACCTGAATTCTTTATTATTAGTAAATATTTATGAACATATTTAAATGTGTATATTTGTGAGAATATGAGTCGACAAAATATGCTATGCAAAGCTCATGCAATTTTACCTTTAAAACCAGCCTTTCATTCAGAGCTGCATTTAAAATATTACAATGAGATCTAAAATAGCAGCTACAAACATTCAGCAATATGATTTACAGTTTAATTTTACCCTGTTAATACAATGAGGTTCCAAAATCTTTAACAGCTCAATACCCAAGCAACACAATTCTAACAGTGTTAATTTAAACAATAGGACAATCTATACTTCTATTAAAACATCAGAAATTGTATATATTATTTATGTAAAAACCCAATTCTGAATTATAACTCTATAGTTGTATAGATAAAACAATTTAGCATCAAGGATATGTATTTAACAATATACAGACTGAATATAAACTACAGTATAAACTGTTCCCTTTAAGTCTCTCAACTATACTTTAAACTACAGCTATTATGCATATATCTGTGTTAAAATATTAATTGCAACCCTCTTTCTTTTTATATATACGTTTCCAAAGTGACCAAAATTGATAGTTCAGTTACCAAGGATTCCTTGTTTCATCTCAGAAAATAGATAAGTACGTTTTTGCAATCACTGAGAAAAGGGTAGATCAGCTTGCTCAGAATGAATGTATTTTGAACGCCCAGCAGTAGATCATTCAAGTCAGCAAAATCTGTGTGTGTCGCAAAATAAAATCTCTTAATCCGCAAGAAAAATAGGCCAAAAGTGTTTTGGTCCAAAATCCAAAAATATGAGATGGCCAGGATTAAAGATTTTGTTCAGAGAATAATCGGACAGCATCTCGCGCTCACTCTCATGCAAAAACCATTCCCTTGTGAGCCCTCTGTGGCTCAATTTATCCTGCATTACAACTCCGCCCCAATCTCCAACAGCCATTCACAGATGTGTAAGGATCTGTAATGCTTTGATTGACGGAATGCTAATTAGCCCCTGGGAATAATTCTCTCAATGTTAAATATATCCGGCTGTACCTTCACTAATTCACCACAAGATGGTGCTGTAAAATGGTGTTCTAAAAGTGAACTAATTCTCACACTTCATCATTCTGGGAATTCATTATTTATTTCTTTATTATCGATCTCCCTATTTATATATCTCCTATATTTAGATAACAAATTATATAATTTATCACAATTTCATGGGCCAATTCTTTATAAATGTATCAAATATATTGAAATCAGTATTAATCTCTTTATGGCTTACCACTTAGGCATTTGTCTTATTAGAAACATATGTACATGGCTTTAACATAGGAGGATAATGTATGTATACATCAATCTCCCTCTCTTTCATTTATCTGTGTATATACAGGCATATACCTACATCTACATATATCCATACATACACATAAACAATATATATATACATAGATACATACATATACATCATTAGTATGTTTTAAACTGTCATGACTCCTCAATGTTATAATTTGGTCAGGTAATTAGTATATATATATATATGTTTATATACATATATATATATATATATATATATATATATATATATATATATATATATATATATATATATATATATATATATATATATATATATATATATATATATATATATATATATATAGCACAGATACACAAGTATATATATATATATATATATATATATATATATATATATATATATATATATATATATATATATATATATATATATATATATATGGAAATCAGAAGACAGCACTCACTGGTCTTGACAATACTGGATTTATTCAGTGACGTTTCGGGGAATACACCCCTTCATCAGACCGTGGGTCTGATGAAGGGGTGTATTCCCCGAAACGTCACTGAATAAATCCAGTATTATCAAGACCAGTGAGTGCTGTCTCCTGATTTCCATATTCTACACCATATTCTAGCACCCTGGCATTTGGAACTAAAGTGTTAGTGAGAGTGCACCTGCCAATACCTGCTGTATATATATATATATATATATATTCACATTATATTGGTTATTTTAAAACATATGATTCTTGAACACACATAATGCAATATTGGTCATATACACTGGTCATCAGTTAATGATTTGTACAGCATTGGGATACAATTTGATATAATATATATCTCCACAATTTAGACTTTTAGCTTCTTGCAATTCAAAATTGTGTCTCTTTTTCTAACATACATCTGTCTTCTGTTTATCTTAGGGAGGGCCAATTTGTATGTAAGTTTATTTTACAATAGTCTCTAGACAAAGGGGACTCCACTCTTTGAGTTGGAGCACAGTTTTCTCTGCTCTGTGTGTACAAAAACATTAGGGTTGTTCCTGGCCAACTGGTAATTTAATTCAATTTTTAATTTTCATTAAATGGTGTCACTGTTCTGTTTACAAAGCCCCCAGGTAAATCCTGTTCAGGTGGCTCCTGGACACATGCTTTTTGTTATCTGAGTTTAAACAAAACAAACAGCAGGGGTGCTCCCTGGAAAATGGTGTTTTAAATGCTAGCCAAAATGTCCTTGTTCAAAAAAGGATGCTATATCCAAAATTATTCCAAACGCATTTCCAGCATCAAGTTAATTATTTTTCTAATTTGACAAAAATAATTTTTCTGATATAGATAGTTCCCCACAGATGATGTAACATATTCCCCCTTTTCAAATTCTCTGGATGTTAGAGACATGCGGAGGATTTTACCTAGATCCCATGTAATTTGTGTGGGAACAGTATAGTTGTTGTTGCAACAGATGATCTCAGGTTCTTGGTTTTAGATCCTTAAAAGCAAACATACAGGCTCAATATACTCTTCGTCTGGCATCCTCAATCAGCGACCCCTCTCCATTTCCTGGCCGCACTGCAGCATCAGGGGAGAGGAGTCTCTGGCTGAGAATACCAGACATGTTTGGAAATTTCATAGTGGAGCCGGCAGTAAGATGATGGCTCACGTGTGATCAACCTGTTATCCATTCTAGATAGAGCAACAATTTCAAAATTCTTGTATTGAGTCTTTGTCCCAACGTATCATTCCATGTATAGGCCAAATAACTGCTTGTCAAGCTGAGGATTTCAATTCACCTCTAGGCTTGATGGTGGCGCTCCATTGTGCATTTGGTGCAGGAATTGTAATCCTAAAATAACCCCCTTTGAGTTTAGCAAGCTTTCATGCGATTCCAAGGCATTTTTTTTTAATCATTGTGTCCTTTGGAAGCATGTTGGCTTTCTTTTGGGGTTTATCAGAATGCCTTAAAATATTTTGGCACTGGCGAGTCTTCAGTCCTGGGGACCCTTTAAGGGATGGTATCCCCTTCCTCCCGGTGTTCGGCCACTGGCAGGACCTCCGCTGTCATCTGGTGGGCTCCTGCTGTCATCCGATGGGTTCCTGTTGTCATCTGATGGGTCCCTGCTGTCATCTGATGGTTCCCTGTTGTCATCTGATCGGTCCATGCTGTCCTCTGGCTGCCTTCCTGTAGATCTCTGGATTGAAGCATAGTCCTCTTTTGTGTTCACGAGGTGGTCATTCAATCTGGGCTCACAACGTCTGTCCCTCCTCTGATGGCATCATTCTCATCATCATCAGGTTTGGATTGGATCGTGTTTTTACTAGGAATAGACAACTGAGACGAGTATCTGGAATTTACCCTTTAAACATGTCATCAAGCATTTAAATTATTTACCCTCTGAACTACTTTAGTTTTATCTGATCTCCTACCCTTCACTACTGTGGTACAGGTATATCATTTAACCCCTCTTCTATAACCTGTAATTGGGACCTAGGGTGACATGCCCGCAATTGATTGATATGGACCCATTTATCTATGAAACTTTCATTTTTGGGGATCCTTATTTTCAAAAAAGGATGCTATATCCAAAATTATTCCAAATGCATTTCCTGCATCAAGTTAATTATTTTTCTAATTTGACAAAAATAATTTTTCTGATATAGATAGTTCCCCACAGATGATGTAACATATTCCCCCTTTTCAAATTCTCTGGATGTTAGAGACATGCGGAGGATTTTACCTAGATCCCATGTAATTTGTGTGGGAACAGTATAGTTGTTGTTGCAACAGATGATCTCAGGTTCTTGGTTTTAGATCCTTAAAAGCAAACATGCAGGCTCAATATACTCTTCGTCTGGCATCCTCAATCAGCGACCCCTCTCCATTTCCTGGCCGCCCTGCAGCATCAGGGGAGAGGAGTCTCTGGCTGAGAATACCAGACATGTTTGGAAATTTCATAGTGGAGCCGGCAGGAAGATGATGGCTCACGTGTGATCAACCTGTTATCCGTTCTAGATAGAGCAACAATTTCAAAATTCTTGTATTGAGTCTTTGTCCCAATGTATCATTCCATGTATAGGCCAAATAACTGCTTGTCAAGCTGAGGATTTCAATTTCCCTCTAGGCTTGATGGTGGCGCTCCATTGTGCATTTGGTGCAGGAATTGTAATCCTAAAATAACCCCCTTTGAGTTTAGCAAACTTTCATGCGATTCCAAGGCATTATTTTTAATCATTGTGTCCTTTGGAAGCATGTTGGCTTTCTTTTGGGATTTATCAGAATGCCTTAAAATATTTTGCCACTGGCGAGTCTTCAGTCCTGTGGACCCTTTAAGGGATGGTATCCCCTTCCTCCCGGTGTTCGGCCACTGGCAGGACCTCCGCTGTCATCTGGTGGGCTCCTGCTGTCATCCGATGGGTTCCTGTTGTCATCTGATGGGTCCCTGCTGTCATCTCCCGGGTTCCTGCTGTCATCTGATGGTTCCCTGTTGTCATCTGATGGGTCCATGCTGTCCTCTGGCTGCCTTCCTGTAGATCTCTGGATTGAAGTATAGTCCTCTTTTGTGTTCACGAGGTGGTCATTCAATCTGGGCTCACAACGTCTGTCCCTCCTCTGATGGCATCATTCTCATCATCATCAGGTTTGGATTGGATCGTGTTTTTACTAGGAATAGACAACTGAGACGAGTATCTGGAATTTACCCTTTAAACATGTCATCAAGCATTTAAATGATTTACCCTCTGAACTACTTTAGTTTTATCTGATCTCCTACCCTTCACTACTGTGGTACAGGTATATCATTTAACCCCTCTTCTATAACCTGTAATTGGGACCTAGGGTGACATGCCCGCAATTGATTGATATGGACCCATTTATCTATGAAACTTTCATTTTTGGGGATCCTTATTTTATAGGCCACTGGAGATATTTTGTCAGTAATGACAAAAGGACCTTTCCATGAGGGAAGAAATTTCTTCTCCCTAACCTGATCTCTTCCAAAGTTATAAAGATAAACTTTACCATTTATTTCATATTCTTTTTTGGACGTTTTAAGATCATAATAGGTTTTAGTGGCGGTTGCGGTTCTATCTAAATTCCTTTGAGCAAATGCAAAGGCATATTGCAGGTGCTTTCTTAGGTTCTCCACATATTGATGTGTATTGGCAGCGTTTATCAAGTTTTGGTCTGATGTACGGTACAGCAGATGCTGAGGTAGAACCATTCTTCTACCCGTCATCAGTTCAAAAGGTGACATCTTGGTAGCACTACTTGGAGTTGCTCTTAATGCCATTAAGACTAGAGGTAGTTTTACATCCCAGTCTTTACCCGTTTCACTCACAAACTTTTTGAGGATTTTAACAATGGACTGGTTGTAACGCTCTACACCACCACTTGAGGCAGCTCTATAAGCAATATGGAGCTTTCTTTTAACCCCTAGTATTTTCCACATTTTGGTCATCACTTCGCTAGTGAAGTGGGTCCCCCGATCTGACTCGATTCTTTGGGGCAAACCAAATCTGGAAAATACATGGTTGATGAGCAACGCTGCACATGTTTCAGCACTATTGTTAGGTGCACTAATGCACTCTACCCATTTAGTGAACAGGCATGTCACTGTTAACATGTATTTGTTACCTCTTGATGACCTTGTTACTGGACCAATAAAATCAATTTGTATATCTGACCATGGCATTACCATCCCCCTCTTCTGCAATGGCGCTCTATGCGTTGGCGCAGTGGGTTGAAACTGTGGACAGATTAGACACCCTTGACAGTAGGTTTGAACATCTTTCAACATGTGTGGCCAAAAAGCATAATCACGCAATATTTCATACGTGAGTTTGGCACCACGATGACCAGATGTGGGAGCATCATGGGCATGTTGAAGCATTAGACCTTTGAACTTGGTGGGTACTACCCATTGCTGAGTGCCAGTTTTGGAAGTTCTAATTAACAAACCATCCTGTAACTTGAATTGTGATCTGGATTTTATTAAGATTCTAAGATCTTCTTTGCCAATACAATCATCTTTTGAGATGGGGTTGTTTTCAGGATCTTCTATGTGTTTATAGAAGATGCCTACAATGGGGGTCTTCTTTTTGACTAGTGATCAGGTCCTCACTAGGAGAATCCTGACTCCATTGTACCAAGTTAGGCTCACTCTGTTGTTTAGCCTTGTTTCTGGTAATGGCTTCTACCTGAATTGTACCCATTAAGTGGTCAATATTAAGGAGTTCTCCAGTTATGGCTCCTTGTTTGGCTAATGAATCCGCAAGATCATTGCCTTCCTTATCAGGACCTAGAACTCTGGAATGACCCTTGGTCTTTTTCCAGTGAATGGTTAAAGGGACAGTCTACACCAGAATTGTTATTGTTTTAAAAGATAGATAATCCCTTTATTACCAATTTCCCAGTTTTGCATAACCAACACATTTATAATAATATACTTTTAACCTCTGTGATTATCTTGTATCTAAGCCTCTGCAAACTGCCCCTTTTTTCAGTTCTTTTGACAGACTTGCAGTCTAGCCAATCAGTGCCTGCTCCCAGATAACTTCTCGTGCACGAGCACAGTGTTATCTATATGAAATACGTGAACTAACACCCTCTAGTGGTGAAAAACTGTTAAAATGCAATCTGAAAGAGGTGAGCTTCAAGGTCTAAGAAATTAGCATATGAACCTCCTAGGTTAAGCTTTCAACTAAGAATACCAAGAGAACAAAGCAAAATTGGTGATAAAAGTAAATTGGAAAATTGTTTAATATTACATGTTCTATCTGAATCATGAAAGTTTATTTTGGCATAGACTGTCCCTTTAAATCATTGGATACCACCAGATTATCAATCTCGCAGAACAGCTTGCCATGCTTGACTGGTTTGTTATTGCTTTTCTGCATGCCATTTCTTTTCCAAGTTGGCAGGTATTCAACAAAACTGTCACGCACATAATTTGAGTCAGTTATGATCACAAATTCATGAATACCATGTTCAATAGCCATTTCAATGGTTTTGAAAACAGCAGTTAGCTCTGCAACTTGACTGGATCTTGGTCCAATGTTGAAACCTATAGATATATTGGGGAATCCATTTGCCCCAGTTATACCAATGCCAGCGACTAATCTGCGCTCATTTTTAATAGTGGCATCGTAAGAACAACCATCAACATATACCCAAGGTAATGTTTGACAATGGTCCTCATTGTACATTTTATATGGGGAAAGCAATTGTTCCTCCAGAAAATCATCTTCTGATAATTCTTCCCAAGGATCTCTAGCAGTACAGTCGTGGAGCTCAGCAAGCCCCTGTGCGACTGGATTCTTTTTATTCTGCTTGTAGCAAATTTCTAATGGCCAGCCTTGTAAGGAAAGAGTCCACGCTGTTATGCGGCTATTTGACAAATTCCCATCTCTTATTCTCTCACTTTGCAAATATAGCAAAGGCTGGTGGGCCGTTTCTACAATAATTTTCTCGCCCTGTATATAGCTGCGGAAATTTTGTAGAGCCCATACGGTAGATAAGAGGGCTTTTTCGCAATCGCTAAACTTTATTTCTACTGGGGATAGATTTTTGCTCGCATAAGCAATGGCTTTGTTTAAATTATCATGCTTTTGGTATAAAACAAGCACTCATGCTTACATCTGTGTACCCTGTTTCTAAGTAGAAAGGTTTACCACCTTCAGGGTATGCTAAGCAAGGTGCTTGTGTGAGTTTTCTCTTCAGCTCTTTGATGGCTGTCTCTTGAGACTCATTCCATTGCCATTTCATATCTTTCTTTAGAAGAAGTAGTAGTGGTTTAGCTAATTCTGCATAATTATCAATGAATTTGCGAGAATAATTTGTCATACCCAGGAAGGATCTCAATTCCTTTAAGTTAGTTGGGTTTTTAGAATTTACTATAGCTTCAACCTTTTTCTTCTGAGGATTTAGCCCTTCAGAAGTAACTTCATGTCCCAAGAAGTTTACACGAGTGCGGCACCATTGAGCTTTTTGTAGGGATAATTTGACACCTGCCCTTTTAAGTTGGCTGAGGACGTGTTTAAGCTCTGCAATGTGTTTTTCAAAGTCTGTGCTTTTGATCAAGACATCATCAACATAAGATAAGGTCCCCCTTTCCAGTGCATCAGGCATAGCCTTATGCATGAAAATAGCAAATTCATGTCCAGAATTTATGTATCCAAATGGAAGTCTCTGGAATGCATATTGGACCTTTTGGAAAGAGAATGCCAGCTTATATTGGTCCTCTTCATGTACCTTTATGGTCCAATATCCCTGTGCACAATAAATGGCAGTGAATATTTTGGATCCCTGTATCTGTGCTAGGCATTGGTCAATATATGGCACAGGCCAGCCAGACATGTACACTCGTTTGTTTAGTTGTCTTAAGTCAGCACACAAACGCCATTGTCCATTAGGCTTAAGGACACCTAGAATAGGATTATTATAAGACCTGTGCACCTGTCGTATGATACCCCTTTCTTCCAAGTTCCTTATGATTTCTGCGAGAGAGTCATATGAGGCTAAAGGAAGTCTGCATTGTTTAATAAAGACAGGTGGTGCATTGGGATCTGTTTGTATCCTTGCAATGTGCAAGTCTGTAGTACCACAGTCGTAAGAATCCCTAGCGAAAATATCCTTGTACTCCATCAGGAGTTCGCGCAGCAGTTGGCGTTCATCATCGCTGGAACAGCCATTAGCTAAGGATATTTGTTCCTCGACTATTTGCTGAAATCCTGGAAAGATTTCAGGCTGTCCTATTTCATAGGCTTCTTCCAACCTAGAGGTGAGATCCCCTTGATTATAATTTACATTGCTCCCATGACTCTGGGTATTGGGGTAATCTTGCTGTTTGATTGGCTGATCAAACACTAGAGAGGCTTCTTCAATTTTACAGATGCCTTCCTCTGAGCTGAAGGGATAAATAGACTGAATATTAAATAGACCCTCTGGCATAGATGCAAAGGATTGTTCTATTAATTGTTCGTCAGTTAAGTATCCTTCAGGGATCAGCCCAATTACATTATTCTGGAATCCAAAAGTGTAATAACTTGATTTCAGTGCATATCCTATGGTAGTTCCTTTGGATAATGTTATATCCTGTGGGGTCATGTTATGCACAATAATATGTATTGGAACAGTTCCAATATTCACCATAGGAGTGTAGGTTACTGTGACACCCAGATTTTGTATTCTATGGGAGAGGCAAATTAGTGTTTCAGAAGTTTTTAATTTCTGACCTCTTTTTACCTGTAAGGGTAAAAGAAATTTATCAGCCCCAGCAGGAATTATAACATCGTTAGGCACCTGCATATTCACAGCATATGGCAATTGCTGGTTTGATTTCAGGGCTGCATTTTCGTCCTGAAATAC
This sequence comes from Bombina bombina, assembly GCF_027579735.1. Taxonomy (NCBI): domain Eukaryota; kingdom Metazoa; phylum Chordata; class Amphibia; order Anura; family Bombinatoridae; genus Bombina; species Bombina bombina. Next base: position 409,973,943 of record NC_069505.1, read on the forward strand.
TTCAGGGTCCCCCTTTAACCTGCTCCAGAGGCAAGAGTTAATCAAATCTATTTGTATGGCATATCTATGTAAGATATCATTGCCAATGTATATTTGATTATGGGGAGTATTTAAAACTAAAAACAGGTCCTTCACTGACTTATTTCCTATAGAGATAGATAATAAGCACTTAGCTGTGATGTTATAGCTTTCAAACCTGTTTTATGAGTACGGCACCCAGCCGAAACGCGTAAAACCTGATACTCTTACTGTGTGTACCATGTCATTTTTAATATGAAAAATAGAGGCTGTTTTTATTTATATATTGATACTGGGATCGCTTGCTCTCCTTCTTCTTTGATTTCAAACCTGTCGTCCAGGTTGCTGACACTGTGGTCTTGGGGAGAAAGATATTTAATCACTTTAGGTTCAGCTATCTGTGCTAATAAGCCTTCGCTTATATAGCTAGCTTCCTGTTTTAAACTCAACTTGGCATATTTTGTTGTACCAAGGTCATTCATTTGTATAGGGATAAATAGATCCTCTTTAACTCTCTCAATCCCTGTGAGGTATTGAGCGTGGCCTCCCCCCTTAGAGATTTTATGATCCCCCTTGTGGAGTGATATGGTTAATACATTGCCATCTAGGGAAATATTCGCTATCTTTCCAGGTGAAATTTTAAAAGTATTACCATCAGAGCCACTTAAAGGAGTCTGATCATCTATTTGTAGAGTACTGATTTCAGGTACAGAGTTATTCCTGAAATGAATCTCCACAGCATCTGGTTTCTCTTCCACCACGTGACAGCTATGTCGGGTGCGATATATACCAGATTCTTTTTAATTGATAGGCCTTTTAACTTGTGACCAAATTACATTATTTATGCAATCAATTATGGTGCTTAATCGCTTCAGGAGATCACTACCAATAATTAACCGATCAGTTGGCAGATCCACTATAATGACAGGGTGTCTTATGACCCTGTTCCCCAATTTAAATTTTACCCAGGCCATACCGTGGACTTTTAGAGAATCACCCCCAACTCCTATTAGAGAACCGTTAAATTCTTTTATTTTAGGTGCGTGGGGTGTTAGCTCATTTAGCTGTGTGTAGTACCTGTGGGATAAAATAGTTGCCTGAGATCCAGTATCGACTAATCCCATGATAGGGTTGGAGACTGAATCTTGTAGTTCAGCCAATACATAATATCTCCCTGCAGTTTCTACCATTTCACACATAAAATTGGCATTCTCATACATCTGTGGGCTTCGCCACGTGTTACCTGAATTCGCCGTGTTTTCCCGTGCAGCGGAAGTTTCATACCTACCGGCCTCCTCCATGATAGGGTCGGCTGGATTCTTGTGTACTGCATCTGTGGAAATAAGGTTAAGAGAGTGCTGCAAAGGAAGAGATCTGTTAATTTTTCCCGGATGAGGTTGCTTGTCATCACGGCTAAATCGTCCGTTTCCGGTCTGTGGGGAGAGAACATGATTAGTATCATTGATATTTATTATTACATTTTGTATATCTCTCCCCTCCATTTCAGGTGATACCGCAGTGTTTATGATTGTGCCTGTGGTCCACTGCTGACCACTGGCTGTACCCCTAAAAAAGTATTGTTCGGTTGTTGAGCCGTAAGTTTTTGACTCATATTAGCGACTTGTTCGCTCAACCGAATTAGCTGGGTACTAAGTTGATCTACTTGATTGTACAAGTTACCCCTACTCCTGGGCCTATCTCTTGATGCCCCATAATAATGATTCTTGGACCATTGGTTCCCCTCAGAATTAGAGCTGCTATTTCTATCCTGGCGTGGTTGCCCCTGGGGTTCAATTTGTTCTGCATTATTATTTTGGGGAGCATTATTTACTTGGCGTGTCTGGTTATCCTGAGAATACCTTTGCCGTCTATTGTATCTACCTTTGTGGGGGTACCCATTATTCTGTGGGTATCCTCTTTGGGCGTAATTATTTGCCTGAGTATGTCCCCCGCTTTGGCTATAGTCTCTCTGCTCCTCATCCCGTGTTGGGGGAGGGGTAGGGTTAAACCTCTGTGGAGATGGCCCGTTTTCTCTGGTCACTTCCGCGTAGGTTTTCTTTTTAGACTCCAAATTTAGGGGGTCAGGTGACACCCTAGTTTCGGCCACTATTTTAGGATTGAGCTTTTTCTCCCTTTTATCCCCCTGTTCACTGGACTGCTGAATAGAGTATAATTTCATACTCTCTTTGATCAGCCATTCCAATGAACAGTTCTCCTCAAAATCTCTAGCTAAGTTGAGTTTGATGGGTGTGGGTAGCACTTAAAAAAATATATTCACAAACTCTGAACCTTCAAATATGGGATCATCTTCAGCCATGCTGTACGCATTCTTCAATATAGAAAGGAACTCGATTGGACTTTGATTCGCACTACATTTTAAACCATATACAGCTATTCTCGCTGCCGTTTTAGTGCCATGTTGTCCGAATTCTTTTCTGCATTGTCGTTTTGTTTCACTCCAGGAACGAATATTCATATCCTTTAGTGAAGCAAAGAATTTGTGATGCTTACTTTCAAATACCCAGGGTAGAAATTCAATTTTTAACTGCTCACTTATAACACTCATTATAGATAATGCATTTTCAAAGGCCTCTAAGTGGTCAATTATGGAAGTGGCCCCCCCTTTAGAAAATGGGCGTACTGTATTCTTTAGGAATTGTATTATTGTGGGGGTGTCATACACTTTATTTGGTACATCACTGGATCTTACTGGCGACTTATTGTTTGAGCTAGAGTGCCTTTCATCTGAAGCGTAATAATTTTCTGGTTCCCCAGAGTTATGTAGTTGCCTAGGGGAAAAAGTTACCTCTGGGCCTGAATTAGGGCTATAGTTTGGGTATCTTTGTCTATCCTCCCGCCTGGGATCTTGAAACTCATTTCTGTACCAGTCCTTATAGCTGCTAATTTGTCTCTGTAATTTATTTATTGCCTGCTTGTATGCTTTTTCAGCCTCATGATATCTAACTTTTAAAGTTTTATTTTCATCTTGGCACTTTTCATATTTTTCTTCGAAAGCTTTAAAATCAGCCATTAATTCCTGATTATATTTATCTAAGTCAGAAGCCTTTTGGCTAGCATGGAAAACCTCTGCCTTTGCCTGAATAAAGGCATCTTGAAATTCTCGTAATGAATCATTTTCATCCCTTAGCTGCCCTAATTGTCTGTTCTGTCCTGCCATTTGGTTAGACATCTCACAGCTCAAATACATTAGGATCGGCCAAGTTTCGAAAATTAATTCATCACGCCTCCTAAGTTCCGTGCATTTATTAAGTTGCAGTAACATTTGGTATAATTCCCCATCTTCAAACCACATATCTTTAACTAAATCTTTGGCCTTATCTTTACACTCATTAATATACCTGGAGACATCGTCCCCAATATCAAGTCTAGTCATGATGTGATTCAAGGCGTCTAATTTGAGTGTTTTTTTCTGAATCACTTAATTGACGGAGGACCTTGGGGAGGACACAATTTCATCTTGCATAGAAACGCTAGCATTACTTTTTGCTGAAGACATCGTTATTTGAGTGTTGTACTTAATAAGATAAAACGCTAATACAATTTTGACCAATAAGAGAGATGGAAAAAAAAAAATTATATCTTCAAAATATCAATATCAATTTTGAAATATGACAAAATTAATATTTTTATTAATTTTAAAATATGAAAAATCAATATTTTTATGAATTTTGAAATATGAAAAATTAATATTTTTGATTAATTTTGAAATATGAAAAATGTATATTTTTATGAATTTTGAAATATGAAAAATTTATATTTTTATGAATTTTGAAATATGAAAAATTTATATTTTTGATTAATTTTTTTTAATATAAAAAATCAATATTTTTATTATTTTTTCAAAAATTAATTTTTAATATTTCAAAATATCAATATTAATCTTGAACACGAAAATCAATATTTCAATTTAAAAAAAAAAACCTATATTTTCAAAATATCAATTCGAAATATGAATTTTTTTTTTTATTTTTTTTTCTCTTCTATAATAATTTCTATTTACCACAAATATACTATATCAATATGATAATTATTTATAATATCTTGCGCAATGCCTCCATATAATATGTCAGTATATTTATAGAAATCTTAGCAGTATTCTCCAAACAATGTGTGAGTATATGGCAGGGAATATATTTAAAGGGACACTGTACCCAAAAAATTTCTTTTGTAATTCAGAAAGAGCATGCAATTTTAAGCAACTTTCTAATTTACTCCTATTATCAATTTTTTGTTGTTCTCTTGCTATCTTTATTTGAAAAAGAAGACATCTAAGCTTGTTATGGGTTTAGTACTCTGGACAGCACTTTTTATTGGTGAATGAATTTATCCACCAATCAGCAAGGACAACCCAGGTTGTTCACCAAAAATGGGCCGGCATCTAAACTTAAATTTTTTCATTTCAAATAAAGATACCAAGAGAATGAAGAAAATTTGATAAAAGGAGTAAATTAGAAAGTTGCTTTAAATGTCATGCTCAATCTGAATTCCGAAAGAAAAAATTTGGGTACAGTGTCCCTTTAACAATCTTTCTTTAGACTGAACCCACAATCAATATACTTCTACTAAGACAAAAAAATTAATATAAATACCTGAATTCTTTATTATTAGTAAATATTTATGAACATATTTAAATGTGTATATTTGTGAGAATTAGAATATGAGTCGATACTATATGCGTTTAAAACTATTCAAATAATATATGCTATGCAAAGCTCATGCAATTTTACCTTTAAAACCAGCCTTTCATTCAGTGAAGTAAATGTATATCTTGCAGCGCCACAATAAACAACCATACAAGCTATACCTCAAAAGGCGGAATCTCCCAACCAGATTCCGATGGATCAGTGAAATAAAATGCCAAGGTACAGCGCTACAATACCCCTGATGGGGGGTATGTGGCTAAAGATGGTGTCCACGATCAGTAATAAATAAAATGGATAACTAGTTTGTCCAAATGTAAAAGATCCAAATGTTAAAATCACTCAGTACATGATGAGAATAAAATATAACATTTAATTTGACAATGAGTTAAAATACATACAATTTTATGATGAAAGTGTGTTAAAAAATAATAATAAATATATGTATATATATATATAGAACAGAGATAGGTGTATATATATATATATATATATATATATATATATATATATATATATATATATATGCATATATTGTGATGCTACTGGATAGAACACTATAGGCAAAACTCTATAGTAGGTATTTTGACAGAAGCTATATTGCTAGTTGAATAGATTATTTAGTGAGTCAGTAAGATGTCCAGATTTAAGATGTAGATTTGTGATGATCCAAAAAATCCTTAAACCTATTCAGGCTATTGAAATGTCCAATTCTATTTAGAACAGTTTAGTGTAAATCGTAAATGTGGAGGTGAAAATTTTTTTTAAAAAAATTAAAAATTAAATATCCATATGAACTCCATAAGTGGTGGAAAAGTAAAAATGTGATAAAAAAAATAGTGATCCAAAATGTAAAATATAAAAATATAAAAAACTTCAAAATACAAAAATTAGATCAACTGAGTGTGTGTGAAAAAATAGAAATCAGCAATTCAAATGACAAGGAAAAAATGAAATGAAAAATATGAAAAATATCTATAAAGGTGTACACCTATTGATAGCCCTAAAAAATGTCCTTGAAGATAATCCTTAAAGTAAATCCTTAGTAAAAACCACATGCAATGTTCCCAAAATTAGTGTAGTTTATGGTTAACCCAAAATTAAGTGTTCCATAGAGTGGTGTAATTAGAGTTTTTAGGTGATGGTCCTCTTCTCAAAGAATATGTCAGTAATTTGGTGATGTCATCATGAACCTATAAAAATTTACAAACGGACATAGTGCAATAAAGCTACTATAAAATGGAGGTATAAGTGTTCTACTCACCAGATAAGAGCCTGAGCCGTAATACCAGTATATAGTCAACGCGTTTCGGTCCTCAGGGACCTAGCAGCTACAAACATTCAGCAATATGAATTTTACCCTGTTAATACAATGAGGTTCCAAAATCTTTAACAGCTCAATACCCAAGCAGCACAATTCTAGAAGTGTTAATTTAAACAATAGGACAATCTATACTTCTATTAAAACATCAGAAATTTTATATATTATTTATGTAAAAACCCAATTCTGAATTATAACTCTGTAGTTGTATAGATAAAACAATTTAGCATCAAGGATATGTATTTAACAATATACAGACTGAATATAAACTACAGTATAAACTGTTCCCTTTAAGTCTCTCAACTATACTTTAAACTACAGCTATTATGCATATATCTGTGTTAAAATATTAATTGCAACCCTTTTTCTTTTTATATATACGTTACCAAAGTGACCAAAATTGATAGTTCAGTTACCAAGGATTCCTTGTTTCATCTCAGAAAATAGATAAGTAAGTTTTTGCAATCACTGAGAAAAGGGTAGATCAGCTTGCTCAGAATGAATGTATTTTGAACGCCCAGCAGTAGATCATTCAAGTCAGCAAAATCTGTGTGTGTCGCAAAATAAAATCTCTTAATCCGCAAGAAAAATAGGCCAAAAGTGTTTTAGTCCAAAATCCAAAAATATGAGATGACCAGGATTAAAGATTTTGTTCAGAGAATAATCGGACAGCATCTCGCGCTCACTCTCATGCAAAAACCACTCCCTTGTGAGCCCTCTCTGGCTCAATTTATCCTGCATTACAACTCCGTCCCAATCTCCAACAGCCATTCACAGATGTGTAAGGATCTGTAATGCTTTGATTGGCGGAATGCTAATTAGCCCCTGGGAATAATTCTCTCAATGTTAAATATATCCGGCTGTACCTTCACTAATTCACCACAAGATGGTGCTGTAAAATGGTGTTCTAAAAGTGAACTAATTCTCACACTTCATCATTCTGGGAATTCATTATTTATTTCTTTATTATCTATCTCCCTATTTATATATCTCCTATATTTAGATAACAAATTATATAATTTATCACAATTTCATGGGCCAATTCTTTATAAATTTATCAAATATATTGAAATCAGTATTCATCTCTTTATCGCTTACCACTTAGGCATTTGTCTTATTAGAAACATATGTACATGGCGACTTCCGTTTGTGGGAGGGGCTTGGCGAGGCACCTGCAGTTGGCGCTCCGAGTGATCCATCTCCACACAGGCCCCTCCAGTTTTTCCACGGCCGTTGAGGCGATACTCACCCTGGCCAAAGAGTGTGTCCGGCTTGGAGGCAATCACCCTTCATCCGAGGAGCACGTTCCGGATAACAGGAAGTCCGATAGCCAACAAGACTCACTGGCTAGAGTCACTGTCGGTGCAAACAGCCGCATCAAGTATCATCACTCTCCCCTGTAGCGCTCCCAGGACCCCGGTGATTGGAGAAAGCCGAGGCAGCTGACGCTGCCTTCGACGGCCTCTAGTCACAGGATAGGAGCCCAGCCTGGTAAACACAGCAGCGGGGACTTCTGCCGAGACCTACGGCTATTCATCAAGCAGGACACCGGTTTGCCTCCCAGAACCCCAAGGGCAAGTCAGTAAAGTATATCGCTGCTTTTTTACCTTTATGTGATTGTTGCCTTGCCGAGGGATAGGAGGTGGGAAGAGGACCACGATAACACCCTGTCCAAGACCTGGGGGGATATACGGCTATTCGAGGCTACCCGAGGCTGATCATTATCAGTAGATAGCGAAGAAAAGAGAAATAAAGGGGAAGAAGGAGAAAGATAAGTACTGTTATATCTATCAGCTGTTCCGCTCCCCCTTCCCTTGCCTATCCCTTATCTTTCTTTGCGGTGGAATACTCTGTGAACTGAGGGACCAAGTGTACAAGTTGTTCCCCTGTTATTAGGTGGCCTACAGTTAAAAAGGGCTGAAGAAAGTAAGATTTGTTGCCATATTTCCTGTTTAAGTTGTAAGTGGCTGCCATTTATGCAACTTAAAATCAAAGAAGCTGTTGTGTGCTTTTTTCTTCACTAAGATACAGTGACTGCCTTAAGAAAAATATCTGACTTTCAATCTATCTGAGCTTCCTCTGGTTATCTACTTGATACTCATCCAAGTCTGTTAAGTGGGAACATTTGGCCTGGAGCAGGGAGAGCCTTTAATGGCTTTAAATATTTTGTGAATTTCCTCTGCTGTGACTTTTGTAAATCGCCAACAAGAGCCCTGGTCTCTTTCTCTGCTGTTGGCCTATTTCTCTAAATTTGTTTGTTGAATGTCAATTATATCATATATGTATATTTAGAGAATTACTGCTAGAAATGCCTAAATTATATGGAACAGGCTAAGCTTTTATAAGTTACTGTGTAGAAACCCTCTATTATAAGGAGGAGTTACTAAAAGTATCTATAATGTTATTTAAACATGTGTAAGTAACCCTAAAGTACTGAAGACCAAGGGATATTTATATCTACACAGCATTTGTGAAAAATCTTCTGGTACATCGCAGCCTTCAGTATAAGTTAGTTAAAGGATTATATGTATTAATTTTTTATTCTGATATCTATCTGTGAAGTATTTGAACTATCTGGTTAAAGCTGCTGAGTACTACAGTGTAATATATCTACACAGTATTTGTGAAAAAATCTTGGGTACAGTCTGGCCTATAGCATAAGCTGGTTAAAGAATTATATGTATGAATGTTTTATCTTGATATCTATCTGTGAAATATTTGAACTATCTGGTTAAAGCCACTGAGTACTACACTGAAATATATCTACACAGTATCCGTGAAAAATTTTCTGGTACTACCTGGCCCTTAGCATAAGTTAGCTAAAGAATTATATGTACGAATGTTTTACTCTGATATCTATCTGTGAAATATTTGAACTATCTGGTTAAAACTGTTGAGTACTATAGTGAAATATCTAGATACTAAGGGTCATTTTTATAAACTCTATTTGAATATTTGTCTTTATGCTCTAACAGCTGAATTTAGTAAGCAACTGGAGTGTGTACTAGGTGATCATAGTGTGTGTCATTTTCGGATATTTGGAATACAAAATCTGCAACTAGGAAATACTCTAATATCAGGCAGTTTTATATATTATATTGGTGCGATATTGAGAATATCAATTAAGATACTGTTAAACTGCCTCAACTATAACTGAGTGTCTCTAGGAACTACTGATCCCCCACATCATGTGTTTAAATATAGGAGTGATCGATCCCTCACTCTTTTTCCACATACACAGGTGTAGACCTGCTATCTATTTTTCTCTCTTACACTGCCTCTTGCACATACACTAATATATCTCAGTTTGTTTGTCTTCTCACTGCTTCTGCCCAACTGGGCAGTCTAATACGAACTCATAAACTTCACAGCATCACTATCTATCTTCACAAGGAAAAAAAATTTTTCTTTCTTTCTTCATCTCCTTTTATGGATAAATTCTTAGGGATCAGTAGGAGTGACACTGGTACAATGCCACCCAAGAGCAAGGATAGAAAGCCTAGGTCAAGCATAGGCAGTCTAGAGACAGGGGCAACAGATTTTTCACCTGGCCCCAATACTGTTATTGACACTAATAATCTAGTAAAACAAATATCTGATTTATTTATGCCACAATTTGAAGGAGTTAAAACAGAACTGATTACTTTAACAAGTGAACTTAAACAAGTATCCAGTAGACTTGGAGAAATCGAGAATAGAATATCTGATTTAGATGACTTACAACAGGCACAACAATCTCGCTTAAATGTTCAGGCTAAGAATATTGAAACTATTCAATCTCGACTCGACGACTTAGAGGATAGGTCATGGAGAAACAATTTAAAAATAGTAGGTCTTCCCGAGAGCCCCGAATTCACAGATCTTATGAAGTTTGTTCAATACACACTACCAGGACTACTTGATATGCCCCCAACTAGTACGGAGATTATGGTGGAAAGGGTCCATAGATTGGGTACAAATCAAAATAAAGATAATCCTAGAAAATCTAAAAGGCCAGTACTAGTAAAATTATTGAATTTCCAGGACAAGCAGAGAATTCTAGCATATTATAGGAAGAAAGCTACCGTAGAGATAAACAAAGAACGTATCTTATTATTTTCAGATTTTTCTGCAGAAACAGCGAATAGGAGGAGAACTATGGCCCCCTGGTGCTCGCAGTTAATTAATGCAGGTTACCAAGCTACAATGATATACCCTGCTAAGATTAAAATCTTTTTAGATAATAATGTAAATACACTGAATACAGTAGAGGAGGTTAGACAATTTTTGGAAAATAAAAAATTACAGTAGAAGAATGTATATACAACTTTTCTATCTATCTGACCTGCCCCTTGACTCGATTGTTCTGTACCGTCACACTAGTTTTTGTGTGTCATTTTGTCCTTTTTTTTTTTTTTTGTGTGCTCTCCCCCCTCTACCCGTGGCTGTCGCCCCTCACCAACCAACTATCGGTGGTATTCGAGAACTAGCTTTAGCCCCAATATAGATGAAAAAATCAATTAGTCTATTCTCTTGGAATGTGGGGGGGTTCTCCTCCCCTGCTAAGAGGAAAAAAATTATTCACTACTTGAAAAGCTATAAACCAGACATTGTCTTCCTGCAGGAAACTCATCTAAGCCTGCAGGAAGCAGAGAAACTAAAAATAGGATGGATTGGGGAGGTGATTGCGGCACCAGCAGTAAAAAAAAAGAGAGGAGTTGCTTGTATCTTTAATAAAAAATTAGATTTTAAGTTAATATCTCAGTACAAAGATGTGGACGGAAGATATTTAATTCTAGAAATAGAGATTAACGAGTGTCGATATACGTTATGCAACCTTTACGCTCCAAATGAATGTCAGCCATATTTCTGGGATGGGCTCTATGCAAAACTAATCAATTCAATAGATTCCCAATTGATCATATGGGGGGACTTTAACAGCGTTTTTGTTCCTCAGCTGGATAGACTAAGAACTAGTGGCTCTTACAGGTCAAGGAAGGAAGCAAAAATATTGACCTCTTTTTCAAAGGGCCTCAAACTTAGGGATATATGGAGAACTCAACATCCGGACGAGAAAATGTTTACATGTGAATCTAAAACATATCGCACATTCTCAAGAATAGATATGTTTCTAGTGTCTGAAAGACTTCTGTATTTAGAAATAAAAACAGCTATCATGAATATAATCCTATCAGATCACGCCATTATATCTTTGTCTATCCAGCTGAGGAGCAAAAGGGATAGTCTATGTGCTAAAAAATGTTACCCCACTTTTTTATATTCTAATATTCCCTTTAGAAACTGGCTGACTCAAAAGTGGAGGGATTATGTCTATCAGAATAAAGAATATATCCCTAAAACAGAAATATTTTGGGAGGCCGCAAAGGCCTGTTTAAGAGGGGAAATCAAGGCTCACATGGTCAAAAGGAAAAAAAAGATAAGAGCAAGGGAACTTCAATTAACTAACTATCTTAAAAATAAATTTATAAAATATATTGATAACCCCAACAGGGATAATTGGGATAGTTACCAAAGGGCTAAGACTGAGAGATTTTTCTAACCCAAAATCAGATACAGGAAGATATTAAAAATAAAGCCACATATGGCACCTTTTCCCCTAAAATGGCAAAAATGCTTTCAAACATTTCCAAAAGCAAGAGGAAAAATAATTATATAGGTACAATTATATCAGAGGGCAAAAAATATAGTATTCCGAAAGATATTAATAGGCAATTTCAGATATTCTATCAGAAAATCTATTCCTCTGTAGAAGTTGATCAAGAGGCGAAAAGTAATTTCTGGAAAGATATCAAACTACCAAAAATATCTTTAGACCACTTAAATATACTGAACAAAGAGATCACAATTGAGGAGACGTTAAAGGCTATTAAAGAAGCGGTTTTAGGGAAGGCACCAGGTCCCGATCAATTGCCTATAGAATTCTATAAAATGCTAACGGAGGAGATAGCTCCCACCTTGACAAAATTGTTCAATAATTATTTCTTGCTCCACTCTAAGCACTCTCAATTCTTCACCGCTTCAAATATTACTCTTATCTTAAAGAAGGAGAAAGATCCCAACTCAATGGATTCATACAGACAAATTTCGCTTCTCAATAGCGACTATAAGCTATTAGCCAATATACTAGCCACTCGCCTCAAAAAGATTATAGGAGTTGTTATACATCCGGATCAAACTGGATTTATTCCAGGCAGATCAGCGCAGAGAAACATTAGGAAGGCTATGACTATAATTGTATATATCGGCATCCCGTAGGACAGGGTCAGGCCCAATGCAAGACTTTGCCCTATTAACGGTCAACGCAGAAAAAGCCTTTGACTCTGTCCTATGGGATCACTTACTAACGACTCTAGATAGATTTGGCTTTTCAGGACATTTTTATAATTATATTTCTCTTTTATATCAAAATCCAATCTCTTACCTTAGCATAAATAACATCCTTTCTCCTCCAATAACTTTGCATAAAGGAACAAGACAGGGTTGTCCTCTATCACGTTACTATTTGATATAGCCATTGAGCCTCTAATGGTCAAGAGTCGAGAGGTCTTGGAGGGTATAAGAATAAAACAACATAAAGTCACGCTTTCATTATATGCTGATGACATTTTATTCTATATTAGAAATTCAACTAAAAACATCCCAATTCTAATTGATATTCTAGCGGAATTCAGAAAATTTGCTGGCTATAGAATAAACCTTGCTAAGTCAGAGATTCTCTGGGTAATAAAGAATAAGAACAGTTATTTAGAGAATCCCTTTAAATTAACTGATAAATGCATCAAATATTTGGGAATAAATCTTTCTGGTATTGGTTTCAAATTTCAATCATAATATATATTGCGCTGCGATAAGGTAAACAAATAGGTGAAAATTAGGTGAAAAATAGTGAAAATATGACTACAAGAGGTTAAAAAACAAAATATTTAATTGTTGCCATACAAAACAATATTGGACTAGATAATATATTCTGATAGGATAATAAGTGGTAAAGAGCTCTATTACCTTGCATATATTATATATTAAAATTCCTTAATCACAAGTTAAAATTGACAATAAATTCACAATAAATTCATGCTATAGTGTTCAAAGCATATGATAAAAACAGATTAAGTTAAAATAATTAACGTAGGAGGTGGAAATAAATGTTCATCTGATGAATTGCAAGTATCTTTTGATGTGACACTAAATGTGACTTTTAGTTGGAAATGAAATTACTCACAGTTTGCTTGAAATAATTTTTCCAGGTGTCTGATTGGTTGAAACAGACAAGCCTTTATGTGAATATTTTTTTTTTTTTTCGCTGTAGTTAAAACTTGTAGATCGAAATTGTAGATGAAGATAACAACTACTGGATGGTAAAGATGCTGAAACTGTTTACCTAAACTGGGTTTGCAGGAGTTTCAGTTGTTGATAAAACTTGGTTCTATATGTAACGTAGGAGGTGGAAATAAATGTTCATCTGATGAATTGCAAGTGACTTTAGATGTGACTTTTAGTTGGAAATGAAATTACTCACAGTTTGCATGAAATAATTTTTCCAGGTGTCTGATTGGTTGAAACAGACAAGCCTTTATGTGAATAAAATAATTTTTCCGCTGTAGTTGAAACTTGTAGATAGATATTGTAGATGAAGATAACAACTACTGGATGGTAAAGATGCTGAAACTGTTTACCTAAACTGGGTTTGCAGGAGTTTCAGTTGTTGATAAAACTTGGTTCTGTATATTTAAACTGTTATCTAAGACTTGGTTTGCAGGAGTTTCAGTTGTTGGTATGACTTAATTATAGAAACTGTTTACCTTGTATTTATTTGCTGGAGTTTCTATTTTTCTGGTTGCGTGAGGTGTTTGAACGCTTCTCTTTGTAGGTGTCTGTTTGTAGCTGAAACTATATACCCTCCCAGGGTTTGCTGGAGTTTCAGTGATTGATGGTTGGTCTGTAGTGAAACTGTTTACCTAGGAAAGGTTTGCAGGAGTTTCAGACCAGCTGTTGGTTATAAAAATCTTTTCTTAAGAGTTGCTGGAGCTGTATACCTTTTTCAAGGTTTGCTGGAGCTTCAGGTCTGGTGAGTGTCCACTTTAAGTCTTGTGGTGCTCGGTGTATAGCAATCACCGGTAACAGATTTTTTCGTGTTCAATCCTGGGTAGTCTCAGATGCAGACTTGAGTTGTTGGAGTGCACACTAGGGGCAAATCTAAGCTTTTCGGCTTCAGCCTTTATCAAGATGCCCAAGGTGTGCTGGTCTTGAGTTTTTAAAGGTGTAGGCGTGATTTCATTGGAGCAATTTGAAATCTGGATCAACCAATCAGCAAATTGATTGGTAACTACATAGGTTTGTAGCAATTAGTTTTATTATGTTGAAAAAAGGACCTTAGTTTTACCTTGAACATAGGAAAATTGATAAATAAAATATGACATTTATAAAATAGGAAACAATAATAAAATATTTTGATAATTTTAATGGACATTTTTTTGAAATGTAAAAATGTTTAAAAAACTTTTTAAAACTTGTAGATATTAGAACAATTAAATATTTGTTGCCTCTTATAGTTGGGAGTTAAAGAGTTTTTTTTGCAAAAAAGATATTTTAAAATTAATTGTGCGTGTCTAATTTCATTGATACAATATTTTTATTGTTATATTCTTTAATTAATATTGTATCAATGAAATTAGACACAAGACTTAAAGTGGACACTCACCAGACCTGAAGCTCCAGCAAACCTTGAAAAAGGTATACAGCTCCAGCAACTCTTAAGAAAAGATTTTTATAACCAACAGGTGGTCTGAAACTCCTGCAAACCTTTCCTAGGTAAACAGTTTCACTACAGACCAACCATCAATCACTGAAACTCCAGCAAACCCTGGTCTTAAAAGTCTGGAAGGAGAAAAACGTCCCCAGTATAGCGTCAGTGATAAATAACGTACAATATCAAATGGTGTTAGAACAAAACGATCCTTTAATATTTGAGGAAAGTAAACTAAGAAAGTATTTTGTAAAATGGGACAAGGTAATGCTAAGTCGGCCTAGAGAGGTCCAGTTACAGCTTCTAAAAAACTTTCGTAATTCACCGATATTTTTACAATTAATATTATCAGACAGATATCCCGATTTCTGGAGACATTTTTTCTGAGGTAGAGGGGGGCGGGGCTCGAGTGGAGGGGAGAGAGGCCTTTTTTTTTTTTTTTTTTTCTTTCCCCCTTTTTTGTTGGTTTGTTTATTTGTATGCTATATTTTAGATTATCTGTAAGAAAATAAAGAAAATAGAGGTACTGATATTTCTCAAGAACTAAAGAATACGCTCTTATGCAAGGATGCTATAATGTTATGTTTTTAATATACAATGCATAACCTGTTTTTGATGCTGTATTCCTCAATAAAAAAATATGATTTAACCCCTTAATGACCGGACCATTTTTCAATTTTCTTACCCTTAATGACAATGGCTATTTTTACATTTCTGCAGTGTTTGTGTTTAGCTGTAATTTTCCTCTTACTCATTTACTGTACCCACACATATTATATACCGTTTTTCTCGCCATTAAATGGACTTTCTAAAGATACCATTATTTTCATCATATCTTATAATTTACTATAAAAAAAATTATAAAATATGAGGAAAAAATTGAAAAAAACACACTTTTTTTAACTTTGACCCCAAAAATCTGTTACACATCTACGACCACCAAAAAACACCCATGCTAAATAGTTTCTAAATTTTGTCCTGAGTTTAGAAATACCCAATGTTTACATGATCTTTGCTTTTTTGCAAGTTATAGGGCAATAAATACAAGTAGCACTTTGCTATTTCCAAACCACTTTTTTTCAAAATTAGCGCTAGTTACATTGGAACACTGATATCTGTCCGGAATCTCTGAATATCCCTTGACATGTATATATTTTTTTTTAGAAGACAACCCAAAGTATTGATTTATGCCCATTTTGGTATATTTCATGCCACCATTTCACTGCCAAATGCGAGCAAATAAAAAAAAATCGTTCACTTTTTCACAAATTTTGTCACAAACTTTAGGTTTCTCACTGAAATTATTTACAAACAGATTGTGCAATTATGGCACAAATGGTTGTAAATGCTTTTCTGGGATCCTCTTTGTTCAGAAATAGCAGACATATATGGCTTTGGCATTGCTTTTTGGTAATTAGAAGGCCACTAAATGCCGCTGTGCACCACACGTGTATTATGCCCAGCAGTGAAGGGGTTAATTAGGGAGCTTGTAGAGACCTTGAAGGGTTAATTTTAGCTTTAGTGTAGTGTAGTAGACAACCCAAAGTATTGACCTAGGCCCATTTTGGTACATTTCATGCCACCATTTCACCGCCAAATGCGAGCAAATAAAAAAAAAAGTAAAATTTTTCACAATTTTAGGTTTCTCACTGAAATTATTTACAAACAGCTTGTGCAATTATGTCACAAATGGTTGTAAATGCTTCTCTGGGATCTCCTTTGTTCAGAAATAGCAGACATATATGGCTTTGGCGTTGCTTTTTGGCAATTAGGAGGCCACTAAATGCTGCTGCACACCACACTTGTATTATGCCCAGCAGTTAAGGGGTTAATTAGGTAGCTTGTAGAGAGCTTGCAGGGTTAATTTTAGCTTTAGTGTAGAGATCAGCCTCCCACCTGACACATCCCACCCCCTGATCCCTCCCAAACAGCTCTCTTCCCTCCCCCACCCCACAATTGTTCCCGCCATCTTAAGTACTGGCAGAAAGTCTGCCAGTTCTAAAATAAAAGGTGTTTTTTATTTTTTATTTATTTTTTTTAAATTATTCATCTGTGATGGACCCCTGCCTTAGCCCCCAACCTCCCTGATCCCCCCCAAACAGCTCTCTAACCCTCCCAACCTACCTATTTGCTACCATCTTGGGTACTGGCAGCTGTCTGCCAGTACCCAGTTTTCCCCAAAAAAGAAAGGTTGTTTTTTTTTTGTTTTCTTTCCTTAAACATCGGTTTTGTGTAGTGTAGCTTCCCCCCCACCTAACCCCATCCCCCTACCCTAGCAGATCCTATTTTTTTATTTTTTTTTAAAACGTTTTCTGCCCCCCTCTCTCTTTGATGATCATTGGTAATAGTGGTTGCTGCGCGCGCGCGTGCGCACACACACATGCATGCGCGCGCGCCCGCATGCCCCCCCTTTGCACGCTCCCAGCATCCGGCGTGCACAAAGCACTTGAAGGAACCGGATGCCGGGGAGCGATGGGCCGATCACCCGCCTCCCTTGTAAGCTCCCACCCACCAACGGCACCATCGCTACCGGTGCAGAGAGGGCCACAGAGTGGCTCTCTCTGCATCGGATGCTTTTTAAAAGGTATTGCAGGATGCCTCAATATCGAGGCATCACTGCAATACCCTGAGAGCTGCTGGAAGCGATTGCGATCGCTTCCAGCACTCTCTTAGACAACTGACGTACCAGGTACGTCCATTGTCACTAACTGAAAGTTTTTGCAGGACGTACCTGGTACGTCAGTTGTCATTAAGGGGTTAAAAAAAAAAAGAAACATATGTACATGGCTTTAACATAGGAGGATAATGTATGTATACATCAATCTCCCTCTCTTTCATTTATCTGTGTATATACAGGCATATACCTACATCTACATATATCCATACATACACATAAACAATATATATATATATATATATATATATATATACATAGATACATACATATACATCATTAGTATGTTTTAAACTGTCATGACTCCTCAATGTTATAATTTGGTCAGGTAATTAGTATATGTATATATGTTTATATACATATATATATATATATATATATATATATATATATATATATCACAGATACACAAGTATATATATATATATATATATATATATTCACATTATATTGGATATTTTAAAACATATGATTCTTGAACACACATAATGCAATATTGGTCATATACACTGGTCATCAGTTAATGATTTGTACAGCATTGGGATACAATTTCATATAATATATATCTCCACAATTTAGACTTTTAGCTTCTTGCAATTCAAAATTGTGTCTCTTTTTCTAACAGTCATCTGTCTTCTGTTTATCTTAGGGAGGGCCAATTTGTATGTAAGTTTATTTTACAATAGTCTCTAGACCAGTGTTTTTCAACCAGTGTGCCGTGAGAGATCCTCAGGTGTGCCACGGCAGACTGACAACAGTGTGACATATTTTTTAAACTTTGCTTGTTTTTTACTCCCAGTGCAGGGGTAGTTTGTAGGAGGCATGGCATAACAGCACAATACATACAGTATGTGTGTGTTTGTGTGTATGTGTATATATATATATGCTGTATTAGGCTACAATGTGTGATTTTTTAAAAATTTTTGGGATGGTGGTGTACCACAGGATTTTTTAATGTAAAAAAGTGTGCAACGGCAAAAAAAAGGTTAAAAATCACTGCTCTAGACAAAGGGGACTCCACCCTTTGAGTTGGAGCACAGTTTTCTCTGCTCTGTGTGTACAAAAACAGTAGGGGTTGTTCCTGGCCAACTGGTAATTTAATTCAGTTTTTAATTTTCATTAAATGGTGTCACTGTTCTGTTTACAAAGCCCCCAGGTAAATCCTGTTCAGGTGACTCCTGGACACATGCTTTTTTATGCTAGCAGAAATGTCCTTGTTCAAAAAAGGATGCTATATCCAAAATTATTCCAAATGCATTTCCTGCATCAAGTTAATTATTTTTCTAATTTGACAAAAATAATTTTTCTGATATAGATAGTTCCCCACAGATGATATATGTTACATCATCTGTGGGGAACTATCTATATCAGAAAAATTATTTTTTCCTCTCATACTACATATAGCACCACTCAGATACTGGACCACCTGTGTAATACTACATATAGAGCCAATCAGATATTGGACCACCTGTGTAATACTACATATAAAGCCAATCAGATACTGGACCACCTGTCTCATACTACATATAGAGCCAATCAGATACTGGACCATCCATCTCATACTACATATAAAGCGAATCAGATACTAGACCAACCACCTCATACTACATATAGAGACAATCAGATACTAGACCAACCACCTCATACTACATATAGAGCCAATAAGATACTAGACCAACCACCTAATACTACATATAGAGCCAATCAGATACTAGACCAACCACCTCATACTACATATAGAGCCAATCAGATACTAGACCAACCACCTCATACTACATAAAGCGAATCAGATACTGGAACTGCTTATTTCTTATAACCCCTAGTTATCGTATTAGATTACAGTCTTCTGTTTTCAGTTTTATGGTTCCCCGCCTCAAGTTCACCAAGTAAGTTATGGTCACTATGCTATGACACTATTATGGATTTACACCATAGGTTAGAACCCTTGGATAGACCCCTTTTCTGTATCTACAGTTTAACGTAGCTTAGAAACTACCACCACAGGCTATATGCAAAGTATGTTCTACCAATCACAAAGGGTATATGAGAATATAAGGTCATATACCTCTTGTAGATTTATTCTTACATCCAACAGTTAATATTGCTTATAATGATAAGCACCTTATGATCACTATAGTTAATTATAGTATACATTCACTGCTGTCTTAGATCCCCCTCAAGCATTCTCGGCACTTTATTTAGAAGTTTGCTATTTAGGATCAACATTGTTATACTCAACTACTACTGTATATAATGACAAGCATTCTCATGATCATTATATCCATTTAGAGAGCACACAATAAACACACCCCTGTATACCCCAAGCCAGCGAATAGTAAGCTATCTAGGTGTGACGTCACGACCAATAGGGGCATTGTAAACTCGGCACTTTTTGACAATCAATTGGAGCGATCTAACTCTAAATTTAACCACGGATTTACTAAATTAAATAAATTCTATAATATAATGATTCTATAATGTATTGGTGATATAGACTGTTTGGGTAAAGTACAGATCCAAGGATTATGCCGTGAATTTCCCCCACCGGAAGTGACGTCAGTGATACACGGAGGCCGCAAATAGATATGAATGATATCAGCCAAAACATTTTTTTGAGAGCTGTCTTTCTAAAATTTTATTAATATAATCTATATGCTCACAGGCAAATATATCCTTAGAAGATATAAGGGCTATATTTTACAATACAAAATATCGCCAAACCGGAAACGGTCTCCCTGGGTAATTTCCGGTTGTTGTTGATCTATACATATATAAGGCCATCAGTTTAAGCATTAAACCACTGTTGATAAAGGCCTAGAGAGGGCCGAAATGCATAGACCTGCACTGGTAAGCCTTATTTCAGTTGGAGGATTCTTTTTTGATAGTTCTACACATTTGTTATATCTTTTTTTCAGAGGTTCTCTCACAGTATTTATATTTCGCCCAGCACCCTGTTGATATCGCTATATCTAGGGGCAGTCACCAGCAGCATCAGCATTGGACACACTCACAATTTTATTCACGTTTTTTTGGATATCACTCCCATTGTTTTTTGTTTGTGGTTTCTTCACTACACCATCCCACAGGATCAACACTACTTATTGACACACATCATTTGTGGACACTTTTCATAATTTTTTTTGTGATTTTGGACTTATATTTTGGACTATTATTTGTTATATTTTTTGCATTTTTTTTGGATATTTTTTCACATTCTGCGATTGTCTCATTATTTGCACTTGCACCTGCACTTGCCAGTCTACATCGTTACATTCTATCATATTACCAAATTGTAATTTTTATGCAAATTTGTTTTTAATAATTGTCATTGTATTCATTTTATGCTACTTTGTTTATATATGCGTGGATCCACTGCAGTGTATACCATGTTTTAACCACATTGTAATTATTGGGTATTAAATATATTTATTTATTTTAATCAACCTTAGCCTCCGTTTGTCTGGCGCCTGGGTATATTCTTATTTTTCCTATGATTTGATAGTGATAGCTAGGTATCACCGCCCTGGGCTTAAAAGGATTTAGTTGGTGCTGGGGTATACATCATCATACTACATATAGCACCACTCAGATACTGGACCACCTGTGCAATACTACATATAGAGCCAATCAGATATTGGACCACCTGTGTAATACTACATATAAAGCCAATCAGATACTGGACCACTTGTCTCATACTACATATAGAGCCAATCAAATACTAGACCAACCACCTCATACTACATATAGAGCCAATAAGATACTAGACCAACAACCTCATACTACATATAGAGCCAATCAGATACTGGACCACAAGTTTAATACTACATTTAAAGCCAATCAGATACTAGACCACTTGTCTAATATTACATATAGAGCCAATCAGATACTGGACCAACCACCTCATACTACATATAGAGCCAATTAGATACTGGGCCACCCGCCTCATACTACATATAGAGCCAATCAGATGCTGGACCAACCATCTCATACTACATATAGAGTCAATCAGATACTGAGCCACCCGCCTCATACTACATATAGAGCCAATCAGATGTTGGACCAACCATTTCATACTACATATAGAGCCAATCAGATGCTGGACCACCTGTCTCATACTACATATAGAGCCAATCTGATACTGGACTACCTGTCTCATACTACATATAGAGTCATTCAGATATTGGACCATCTGTCTAATACTACACATAGAGCCAATCAGACACTGGACCACCTGTCTCATACTATATATAGAGCCAATCAGATGCTGGACCAACCACCTCATACTACATATAGAGCCAATCAGATACTGGACCACCTGTGTAATACTACATATAGAGCCAATCAGATACTGGACCACCTGTGTAATACTACATACAAAGCAAATTAGATACTGGACCATCTGTCTCATACTACATATAAAGCCAATCCGATATTGGAACACCTATCATACTATATATAGAGCCAATCAGATGCTGGACCAACCACCTCATACTACATATAGAGCCAATCAGATACTGGACCACCTGTTTAATACCACATATAGAGCCAATCAGATACTGGACCACCTGTGTAATACTAAATATAGAGCCAATCAGGTACTGGACCACTCATCCAATACTACATCTAAAGCCGATCAGATACTGGACCAAACACCTCATACTACATATAGAGTCAACTAGATAATGGGCCACCCGCCTCATACTACACATAGAGCCAATCAGATGCTGGACCAACCATCTCATACTACATATAGAGCCAATCAGATACTGAACCACCCGCCCCATACTACATATACAGCCAATCAGATGTTGGACCAACCATTTCATACTACATATAGAGCCAATCAGATGCTGGACCACCTGTCTCATACTACATATAGAGCCAATCTGATACTTAACCACCTGTGTCATACTACATATAGAGCCAATCAGATACTGGACCACCTGTCTCATACTACATATAGAGACATTCAGATATTAGACCATCTGTCTAATCCTACACATAGAGCCAATCAGACACTGGACCACCTGTCTCATACTATATATAGAGCCAATCAGATGCTGGACCAACCACCTCATACTACATATAGAGTCAATCAGATACTGGACCACCTGTGTAATACTACATATAGAGCCAATCACATACTGGACCACCTGTGTAATACTACATATAGAGCCAATCAGATACTGGACCACCTGTGCAATACTACATATAAAGCCAATTAGATACTGGACCATCTGTCTCATACTACATATAGAGACAATCAGATACTAGACCAACCACCTCATACTACAAATAGAGCCAATCAGATACTAGACCAACCATCTCATACTACATATAGAGCCAATCAGATACTGAACCACCCGCCTCATACTACATATAGTGCCAATCAGATGTTTGACCAACCACCTCATATTACATATAGAGCCAATCAGATACTGGACCACCTGTCTCATACTATATATAGAGCAAATCTGATACTTGACCACCTGTGTCATCCTACATATAAAACCAATCAGATACTGGACCACCTGTCTCATACTACATATACAGCCAATCAGATGTTGGACCAACCATTTCATACTACATATAGAGCCAATCAGATGCTGGACTACCTGTCTCATACTACATATAGAGCCAATCTGATACTTAACCACCTGTGTCATACTACATATAGTGCCACGTCAGTAAAAAGTTAACCCTCCCACTCAACAGTCAGATATGTGTTCCAGAAATATGCATATAAATGTGTAGTACAATAAATTTGTTTAAAGGGTTCCGTTCAATCTTATTCCCACTTAGCAATCCTCACTTTTTATATTGAACAACAGGTGACTGGTAGGCAGGTCAGTAACGGTCAGACTACTATACAGACTTAAATTTCCTCTTACTTATTAATAAGTGTGACCGACCGGCTCCGGTCCATAGAGAGGGTTATTTATCCACAGTGATAGAATTGACACTTATGTCCGCAATCGGAAATATAAGATATATGTAAATCACTCACCACCTCTCCTCTTCAGAGACACCGACCTGGCTCCTGTCAACCTTTTGAGTGCTGTGTGTTGTATGGACCCTGGTATACGCCATACATAGTAGAGCTCTACCCGGATGGTAGGTACAAAGCAGTAATCCAGAAATGAAAAGAGTTACCCGGGGAGCTCTGTTTAAAATCCAAGATGCCTTTATTGATACAATTCTTTAAAATTCATTGCAGCAGCAAGAAAACGATCAATCCGTGTGCTCACTCGTCAAACACACATAATGATCCACTGAGGTAGCGTCAAGGGGTCAGCTGATGCGTTTCGGCCAATAGCCATAGTCAAAGCTGTATGACCCCCTCACACACCTCTGTGCTTTAAAAACAGTAAGTTTAATTTCATTGGTTACAAAAAAACATGACGCTATCACTCCTTATTGGTTACATTTTCCAATAAATTCAGTTGAATATTAACACATTATAAACTCGTATATCCGATCATTTTATATTGACACTTTGTACTATTTTTGGAAGTGCTGCGGCTGACTTTGTTTACCCACTTTCTCAACTTTCGCCGTTATATTCAACATTTTAAACCACATAACTAAATAAAGTATAATTCTGGTTTCTAATGATATTTCTCACAGTATATTAAACTGTCTTACTTGTTCTTATATTAGTTTGCATAAGATAGCGAAAAAACCGTAACTATATTATTCATCCGATTTTGTAAAAATACTTCTTGGTTTGACATGACAATCAGCACTAGTGGTTATCTCGGTTGCTACTTTATTTTTATTGAGTTTGTTTGTATTTGTATTAATAATCATTGTGCATAGGGTTTTACCTGTATGCTACCCTTTTCTCCATGTATAAAGCAACTCCATACCTGAACTGTACTGTTTAATATTATTGTATGATTTTACTAGATAACACACTGTTTGATTGAGAGACTTGACCTAATATGTTTACTGCTTCATTATTTGTATTTATATCTTTGCTTACCTAATCCTTTTAATTATGTTTATCATTTTATTTATTTCTTAAAGCTGAACATAATTCATCTGTCCCTTCACCAATTCTTATCCACCTTGTGGTCATTCAGGTTTGTGCATTTTTCAACCTTATATAAACATACACTTGATGATTATGAATACCTTTGGTCATTTACTGCCAAAGATTGTTACTCACTGCCAAAAATTAATAACATCTGACTCAAGGTTTAAACCCTTTGGGATTCTAGTCTGTAATTTTATCATCCAAAAAACCTCTTGTTTGCTTAGAATATAATTTAAGTCTCCTCCTCTATTTGGCACCCTCACTTTCTGTATTATGGTCCATCTCAGAGAGTTTGGACTTTTATCATGTTTCCTAGAAAAGTGTTCTATTAGAGGTGTAGTCATTGTACCTGCTTTTATATTCGTGATATGTTCACGTATCCTACTTCTGACCTCTCTTGTTGTTATTTACCCTGTGTACTGTACATTGCAAGATTGACATGTTAGCAAGTATATACAATTCACAGCTCTGCAATTAAGACATTCACAGTGATTAAATGTTCTCCCAGTAGCTTCACTTTTAAACTCGTTACCTGGATTAAGATATTCACACGCTGTGCATGTGTGATTGCTGCATGGATACACTCCTACACATCTTAGCCACAAGCTTGTGGTCACTTTATTTTCTTGTAACTTAGTTGGAGCTACGATATTACCTATCGTTTTAGCTTTTCTATAGGAAAATTGACACCCCCTTTTCACCACATTCATTAGAAGGTCGTCTGCACTTAGAATAGAAAGGTTATTCTTTATTATATTGCAAACTGTGTGATATTGGTCACTGTAGTCTGTGACAAAATATATACCTTTATCAGGTTCTTTCCTATCCATCTTTTTTCGTTTAGTTTCTAGCAGACTTTCCCTGTCTATTTCACCTACCATCTTATTCACATTTGTTACCATTGGTACACTGTAGCCTCTCTCTTTCAATCTTTTTTCTAAATCCCTGGCTTGTTTGTTATATTCATCCTTTTTTGTACAATTTCGTCTTAGCCTTGTGAATTGGACCTTAGTAATTGGCTTAAAGATGCCCTTGGGGTGGCAACTTTTGGCATGAAGCACTGTGTTTCCAGATATTGGTTTTCTGAAGATAGTACTTAGTATTCCTTCATTTTCAGATCCCCTTATCTTAATGTCCAGGTACTCAATGCTTTCTTTTTCAAAATGATAAGTAAAGCTAATACCTACACTGTTATTATTCAGTTTGTCCACGAATTTCTCTGCAGATTCCTTATCTCCATCCCAAATTATTATCAAATCATCTATAAATCTTCTATAGAATTTGATTCTGCCCTGTTGGCAGCCACTATCTCCAAAGATGTGGAACAGCTCCCACCAACCCATAAAAAGGTTGACGTAAGAGGGGGCAAACTTGGCCCCCATAGCTGTTCCACATCTTTGGAGGTAGTAGCTGCCTTCAAACAGGAAATAATTGTGTGTCAAAAGGTACCTGGTTGTGTTCAATATAAATTTTATACAGGTGTCACTGTATTTACCTGATCTCCTTAGAAAAAATTCAATGGCCTCAAGACCTTTATTATGTTGTATTGATGTATACAGTGCTTTTACATATATAGTCAGCCATCCATATTGTTGTTTCCACTCAAAATCGATCAAAAGATTTAAAAGATCTTTGGTGTCTCTCAAATAACTATACAAGGTGAGCACAATCGGTTGTAGAATGGAATCAAGCCATTGTGATAATCTCTATGTTAATGATCCTATCCCACTAACTATTGGTCTACCTGTTATTTATACAAGGGACTTATGCACCTTAGGCAGGTGGTTAAAGATAGATACAATTGGATGTTCAACCATTAGATATTGTGTTGTTTCCTGATTAAAAATGCCTAATTCCCTGCCATCATCTATTAGATGTCTCACTTCATTGGAGAATCTATTAGTGGGATTGCCTAAAAGTTTAGTATACTGTGAGATGTCATTTAGTTGTCTGTGAGCTTCATTCACAAACCACTGTCTATGCATCACCACGACGGACCCACCTTTGTCCGCATTTCTAATTGTAATATCCCTTTTAGTACTAAGCTCCTCAAGAGCCTTTCTTTCCTTAAAAGATAGATTATTTTTACTGATTCTCTGTGTATTGACTTGATTAGATAATTCAGTCAGTTCTTTTTCTATTCTTCTCTGAAAGGTTACCAAAACGGGGCCCCTGTCCTGTATGGGATAGAACTTTGACTTATTTTTAAAACTTGGTAATTGAGTATTCTGCTCATTCAAGCTATATATGTCTGGTATGTTCTCTGAGAGAAGAGTTTCCATTGCAACCACATCACAGGTTTCCGTGAAAGATAATGCTGTATTGCAATGTTCACTGGCAGTTTGATCAGTTGTCTCATTTAACATACCATCATTAATTTTAGCAAAATGTTTTTTTAAAGTAAGGTTTCTGATTAACCCATTCACGTCTATCAGTGTTTGAAACAAATTAAAAGACGTGGATGGCGAGAAGCCTAAACCCAATGATAATACTTTATTTTGTTCTGGGGTCAAGACATATTTTGAGAGATTTAATACACTTTTTATTTGTATTTCGTTTGTGATTGTACTCTCCCCCTGCTGCCTCTGCGTAACTGATATCTTTCCTGTGGGGGATTGCTGTAATCCTGTCTGTTCCAATCCTCCTTGCCTAATCCCCTTCCTACTAGTAGCTGCCAACAGGGCAGAATCAAATTCTATAGAAGATTTATAGATGATTTGATAATAATTTGGGATGGAGATAAGGAATCTGCAGAGAAATGTGTGGACAAACTGAATAATAACAGTGTAGGTATTAGCTTTACTTATCATTTTGAAAAAGAAAGCTTTGAGTACCTGGACATTAAGATAAGGGGATCTGAAAATGAAGGAATACTAAGTACTATCTTCAGAAGAAAACCAATATCTGGAAACACAGTGCTTCATGCCAAAAGTTGCCACCCCAAGTGCATCTTTAAGGCAATTACTAAGGGCCAATTCACAAGGCTAAGACGAAATTGTACAAAAAAGGATGAATATATCAAACAAGCCAGGGATTTAGAAAAAAGATTGAAAGAGAGAGGCTACAGTGTACCAATGGTAACAAATGTGAATAAGATGGTAGGTGAAATTGACAGGGAAAGTCTGCTAGAAACTAAACGAAAAAAGATGGATAGGAAAGAACCTGATAAAGGTATATATTTTGTCACAGACTACAGTGACCAGTATCACACAGTTTGCAATATAATAAAGAATAACCTTTCTATTCTAAGTGCAGACAACCTTCTAACGAATGTGGCGAAAAGGGGGTGTCAATTTTCCTATAGAAAAGCTAAAACGATAGGTAATATCGTAGCTCCAACTAAGTTACAAAAAAATAAAGTGACCACAAGCTCGTGGCTAAGATGTGTAGGAGTGTATCCATGCAGCAATCACACATGCACAGCGTGTGAATATCTTAATTCAGGTAATGAGTTTAAAAGTGAAGCTACTGGGAGAACATTTAATCACCGTGAATGTCTTAATTGAAGAGCTGTGATTTGTATATACTTGCTAACATGTCAATCTTGCAATGTACAGTACACAGGGTAAATAACAACAAGAGAGGTCAGAAGTAGGATACGTGAACATATCACGAATATAAAAGCAGGTACAATGACTACACCTCTAATAGAACACTTTTCTAGGAAACATGATAAAAGTCCAAACTCTCTGAGATGGATCATAATACAGAAAGTGAGGGTGCCAAATAGAGGAGGAGATTTAAATTATATTCTAAGCAAACAAGAGGTTTTTTGGATGATAAATTTACAGACTAGAATCCCAAAGGGTTTAAACCTTGAGTCAGATGTTATTAATTTTTGGCAGTGAATAACAATCTTTGGCAGTAAATGACCAAAGGTATTCATAATCATCAGGTGTATGTTTATATAAGGTTGAAAATAATAGAGGAAGAGAAAAATGCACAAACCTGTATGACCACAAGGTGGATAAGAATTGGTGAAGGGACAGATGAATTATGTTCAGCTTTAAGAAATAAATAAAACGAGAAACATAATAAAAAGGATTAGGTAAGCAAAGATATAAATACAAATAATGAAGCAGTAAACATATTAGGTCAAGTCTCTCAATCAAACAGTGTGTTATCTAGTAAAATCATACAATAATATTAAACAGTACAGTTCAGGTATGGAGTTGCTTTATACATGGAGAAAAGGGTAGCATACAGGTAAAACCCTATGCACAATGATTATTAATACAAATACAAACAAACTCAATAAAAATAAAATAGCAACCGAGATAACCACTAGTGCTGATTGTCATGTCCAACCAAGAACTATTTTTACAAAATCGGATGAATAATATAGTTACGTTTTTTCGCTATCTTATGCAAACTGATATAAGAACAAGTAAGACAGTTTAATATACTGTGAGAAATATCATTAGAAACCAGAATTATACTTTATTCAGTTATGTGGTTTAAAATGTTGAATATAACGGCGAAAGTTGAGAAAGTGGGTAAACAAAGTCAGCAGCAGCACTTCCAAAAATAGTACAAAGTGTCAATATAAAATGATCGGATATACGAGTTTATAATGTGTTAATGTTCAACTCGATGTATTGGAAAATGTAACCAATAAGGAGTGATAGCGTCATGTTTTTTGTAACCAATGAAATGAAACTTACTGTTTTTAAAGCACAGAGGTGTGTGAGGGGGTCATACAGCTTTGACTACGGCTATTGGCCGAAACGCGTCAGCTGACCCCTTGACGCTACCTCAGTGGAACATTATGTGTGTTTGACGAGTGAGCACACGGATTGATTGTTTTCTTGCTGCTGCAATGAATTTTAAAGAATTGTATAATTAAAGGCATCTTGGATTTTAAACAGAGCTCCCCGGGTAACTCTTTTCATTTCTGGATTACATATAGAGCCAATCAGATACTGGACCACCTGTCTCATACTACATATAGAGCCAATCAGATGCTGGACCAACCACCTTATACTACATATAGAGTCAATCAGATACTGGACCACCTCTGTAATACTATATATAGAGCCAATCACATACTGGACCACCTGTGTAATACTACATATAAAGCCAATTAGATACTGGACCATCTGTCTCATACTACATATAGAGACAATCAGATACTAGACCAACCACCTCATACTACAAATAGAGCCAATCAGATACTAGACCAACCATCTCATACTACATATAGAGCCAATCAGATACTGAACCACCCGCCTCATACTACATATAGTGCCAATCAGATGTTTGACCAACCACCAATCAGATACTGGACCATCTGTCTCATACTACATATAGAGCCAATCAGATATTGGACCATTTGTCTAATTCTACACATAGAGCCAATCAGACACTGGACCACCTGTCTCATACTACATATAGAGCCAATCAGATGCTAGACCAACCACCTCATACTACATATAGAGCCAATCAGATACTGGACCACCTGTGTAATACTACATATAAAGCCAATCAGATACTGGACCACCTGTGTAATATTACATATAAAACCAATTAGATACTGGACCATCTGTCTCATACTACATATAGAGCCAATCAGAAACTAGACCAACCACCTCATACTACATAGAGCGAATCAGATACTGGACCCCCCCCCCCCCCGCCTCATACTACATATAGAGCCAGCCATATTCAGGACCAACAACCTCATAATACATATAGAGCCAATCAGATACTGGACCACCTGTCTCATACTACATATAGAGCCAATCAGGTACTGGACCACTCATCTAATACTATATCTAAAGCCAATCAGATACTGGACCAAACACCTCATACTACATATAGAGCCAACTAGATACTGGGCCACCGGCCTCATACTACATATAGAGCCAATCAGATGCTGGACCAACCATCTCATACTACATATAGAGATAATCAGATACTAGACCAACCACCTCATACTACAAATAGAGCCAATCAGATACTAGACCAACCATCTCATACTACATATAGAGCCAATCAGATACAGAACCACCCGCCTCATACTACATATAGTGCCAATCAGATGTTGGACCAACCACCTCATATTGCATTATTATAGAGCCAATCAGATACTGGACCACCTGTCTCATACTATATATAGAGCAAATCTGATACTTGACCACCTGTGTCATACTACATATAAAACTAATCAGATACTGGACCACCTGTCTCATACTACATATAGAGCCAATCAGATATTGGACCATCTGTCTAATTCTACACATAGAGCCAATCAGACACTGTACCACTGGTCTCGTACTACATTTAGAGCCAATCAGATGCTGGACCAACCACCTCATACTACATATAGAGCCAATCAGATACTGGACCACCTGTGTAATACTACATATAAAGCCAATCAGATACTGGACCACCTGTGTAATATTACATATAAAGCCAATTAGATACTGGACCATCTGTCTCATACTACATATAGAGCCAATCAGATACTAGACCAACCACCTCATTCTACATATAGAGCCAATCAGATACTGGACCCCCCGCCTCATACTAAATATAGAGCCAACCAGATTCTGGACCAACAACCTCATAATACATATAGAGACAATAAGATACTGGACCACCTGTCTCATACTACATATAGAGCCAATCAGGTACTGGACCACTCATCCAATACTACATATAAAGCCAATCAGATACTGGACCAAACACCTCATACTACATATAGAGCCAGCTAGATACGGGGCCACCCACCTCATACTACATATAGAGCCAATCAGATGCTGGACCAACCATCTCATACTACATATAGAGCCAATCAGATACTGAACCACCCGCCTCATACTACATATAGAGCCAATCAGATGCTGGACCACCTGTCTCATACTACATATAGAGCCGATCTGATACTTAACCACCTGTGTCATACTACATATAGAGCGAATCAGATACTGGACCACCTGTCTCATACTACATTTAGAGACATACAGATATTGGACCACCTGTCTCATACTATATATAGAGCCAATCAGATGTTGGACCAACCACCTCATACTACATATAGAGCCAATCAGATACTGGACCACCTGTGTAATACAACATATAGAGCCAATCAGATACTGGACCACCTGTATAATACTACATATAAAGCCAATTAGATACTGGACCATCTGTCTCATACTACATATAGAGCCAACCCGATATTGGACTTCCTGTCTAATACGACACATATAGAGCCAATCAGATACTGGACCACCTGTCTCATACTACATTTAGAGACATTCAGATATTGGACCACCTGTCTCATACTACATATAGAGCCAATCAGATGCTGGACCAACCACCTCATACTACATATAGAGCTAATCAGATACTGGACCACCTGTGTAATACTAAATATAGAGCCAATCAGATACTGGACCACCTGTCTCATACTACATATAGAGCCAATCAGATGCTGGACCAACCCTCTCATACTACATAGAGCGAATCAGATACTGGACCACCCGCCTCATACTACATAGAGCGAATCAGATACTGGATCACTTGCCTACATACTACTAATAGAGCCAACCAGATATGGGATCACCTGCCTCATACTACATATAGAGCCAATCAGATACTGAACCACCCGCCTCATACTACATATAGCGCCAATCAGATGTTGGACCAACCACCTCATACTACATAGAGAGCCAATCCGATACTTGACCACCTGTGTCATACTACATATAGAGCCAATCAGATACTGGACCAGCTGTCTAATATTACACATAGAGCCAATCAGACACTGGACCACCTGTCTCATACTACATATAGAGCCAATCAGATGCTGGACCAACCACCTCATACTACACACAGTATATAGCCAATCACATACTGGACCAACTGTGTAATACTACATATAGAGCCAATTAGATACTGGACCACCTGTCTCATACTATATATAGAGACAATCAGATACTAGACCAACCACCTCATACTACATATAGAGCCAATCAGATACTAGACCAACCACCTCATACTACATAGAGTGAATCAGATACTGGACCACCCGCCTCATGCTACATATAGAGCCAACCAGATTCTGCACCAACAACCTCATAATACATATAGAGCCAATCAGATACTGGACCACCTGTCTCATACTACATATAGAGCCAATGTGTGTTTGTGGTTTATGCAAATATACAGTATTTAGTTGTCCTTTAAAAAAGACTAGGACATCAGCTCTGAAATAGTGAGACATGGTACTTAGCAAGAGCAATAGAGTCTTTGTAACTCTAGATCCCACAGCCTGTTTCTCTTTTGCATCTACATGATCTCCCAGTAGGGTTGCCAGGTGTCCAATATTTAACTGGACAGTCCAGTATTTTTGCAGGCTGTCCAGTAAGATCTACACAGAAATACTGGTCACATAAATGTCTAGTTTTTTTTTAAGTCCCTTGAGTTTCCCCTGAATTTAAAAGGCCCCATATACCTCTATGCCACTGATTTTCAAACCTGTCCTCGCACCTCCCAAACAGGTCAGATTGTCAGAGGGGGACGTAGGGGGCAGATCAGTGGGCACCATAATCCCCAACACTAAAGAGAAGCTCTCAAAAGGATAAAAACATTAAGTTTTATTTATACAATAATAAAAATGGTTATATTAACCTAAAACCAAGAGTGCAAACTCTAAAAAATCATATAAATTGCTTCACAATCAATAATAAAACCAGTTATAGGTTAAGGCATTTAAATATGTAAGATAGCTTCTATGAGATTCACTTGGCGTTCTTTCCAGATGATCCGGTTCTGTTAAGAGTAAATGACTTTGTATCTATTATGTATAGGTCACGTGACATCCAGTGACCATGATGTACCTCCATTCTCGTTACCCTTAAATTCAAATTGTAACGGATTTAAAAAAAGGCAATACAGTAATCCAATTCTTTGATACAAGTGTAGAGCATCAAACTCATGCCCCCGGTATAGCCAATCTGTTAGTGATCGTTCCTTGTCTCTTTCATATGTCTTCAGGCAAACAATCTTTACATCCAGCACCTCAGGGTTCACACGAAGCTGATACTCTCGATTCACCTTTAGCTCTCCAAACAGCACACTATATGGGCTCTCAGGAATTAACGAGTCTCCAAACTTTTAGCAGTGGTACTACTATATTCCTTTAACACCCCTTATACTGTTACTGTTCGTTTCACTGTTCTGTTCAAATCTTGCTCATAGTATCATAACATCAACACGTTTCAGCTCATTACAAGCCTTTCTCAAGATGTTTTCTATGAGTTAATGAGTCCCTTTTAAAGCCTACTAATTGGTCTCAATTAGCAAATCCAAATTTTAAAGGTACATTCTCTTAAAGGGGTATTCAATTGTGTTATAACAGTCAAGTTTTCTTTATACTTCCATAATATTTAATCTACAACACACTTAAACATATTAAGAATTAGCCAGCATTTAATTAGCTTCTCTTGTTTACTTAGTTTTCGCTTATTAATATACACCAAGATTACAAGTTGTGCGCTAAACCCGGTGCGTAAATAACGCAAACAATTTAGCGGTATCGCACTTTCCCTATCTCTGCAATTACAAGTTACAAAAAAACCTTCTTGTGCTGTGAGTTATGGTGCGTAAAGCTCCATATCCCACAAAAGCCAAGGCCTGACTTTACGTGCACCTTTTTCCCCATAGACATCAATGGAGAGAAAGTGTTAGAAAAAACCTAACACCTGCAATTTGCAGAATGGCGATCACTATAATGAAACCCCATTGATGTTTATGGGGACAAGAAGGTTATGCATAAAACTAACACCCTAACATAAATCCCTAGTCTAAATACCCCTAATCCGCCACCCCCCGACATCGCCGACAAATTTTATTAACCCCTAAACCGCCGCTTAAATTCTATTGGCTGTTCAAATCAATCAAGCAGCTCTCATCCTATTGGCTGATTTGATTTTTTCAGCCAATAGGAATGCAATGGTATCCCAATATAAAAGGAGTACCTTGCATTCAAGCTTCAGTGTGCAGATCGCATGAAGAGGAGGCTCCGCGCTAGATGCCGTCATCACCGCCTGTCCTGATCAGCTCCATGACGCCACAGCTCTGTGCCATCGGGATGAAGATAGAAGATGCCCCCGTGATGGATGAAGATGTTGCTGTCTGGATGAAGACTTCTCACCACCTGGATGAAGATGGATGTCCGGACTTCGGGACTTTGGGAATTGTGTTAGATTTTTTTATTTTTTTTTTAGGGTGGCTTTTTTTTTAGATAAGGGCTTTTTTTATTTTTTTAATGGGCGCAAAAGAGCTGATTGCCTTTTTAAGGGCAATGTCCATACAAAACCCCCTTTAGGGGCAGTAGGTAGCTTAGGGTTTTTTTAGACTTAGTTTTTTTATTTTGTGGGATTGGTTGGGTGGGGGGGTTTACTGTTTGAGGTACTTTGTAATTTTTGTAGGTAAAAGAGCTGTTTAACTTCGGACAATGCCCTACAAAAGGCCCTTTTAAGGGCTATTGGTAGTTTATTGATAGATTAGGGGGTGTTTTTATTTTGGTGTGGCTTTTTTTTTTTATAGGGGTATTAGATTAGGTTTAATTTTTAATATTTTGGATCATTTAATTTATTATTTTTTGTAATCTTAGATTTTTTTTATTTTTCATAATGTTAGTGGGGGGGGGTTTATGCAAGCTCAATCTGATTGGCTGATTGGATCAGCCAATCCGATTGAACTTGAATCTGATTGGCTAATTCAATCAACCAATCAGAATTTTCCTACCTTAATTCCGATTGGCTGATAGAATCCTATCAGCCAATTGGAATTTGAGGGACGCCATCTTGGATGACGTAATTTAAAGGAACCTTCATTCGGCGAGTAGGCATCGGTAGAAGAGGATGGATCCGCGTCGGCTGGAAGAAGATGGCTCCGCTCCGGATGGATGAAGATAGAAGATGTCGCTTAAATGAAGATGTCTACCGGTCCGGATGTCCTCTTCTGCCCAGATAGCATGAAGACTTCTGCTGCTCCGGATGTCTTCTTTTGGTCCATCGGTTTATAGGTATAATGTAGGTGGCGGCGGTGTGCGGTCAGCAGATTAGGGGTTAAAAAAATGTATTATAGTGGCGTTGATGTGGGGGGACCTCGGTTTAGGGGTACATAGGTAGTTTATGGGTGTTAGTGTACTTTAGAGCACAGTAGTTAAGAGCTTTATGAACCGGCGTTAGCCCAGAAAGCTCTTAACTACTGACTTTTTTCTGCGGATGGAGTCTTGTCGGTAGAGGCTCTACCGCTCACTTCAGCCAAGACTCTAAATACCAGCGTTAGGAAGATCCCATTGAAAAGATAGGATACGCAATTGGCGTAAGGGGATCTGCGGTATGGAAAAGTTGCGGCTTGGAAGTGAGCGTTAGACCCCTTCCTGACTGACTCTAAATACCAGCGGGCGGTAAAAAGCAGCGTTAGGAGCCCTTAACGCTGCTTTTGACGGCTAACGCCAAACTCTAAATCTAGGCGATTGTGTTTTTCTTTAAAATGCTTTGAGAGTAAATGTCCATCAAAGCCATGTTTTGTAAATACAGTTGCAAAACGAAAGTAGTAAAATTAACGATAACTTCAAAAGAATATAAAATCAGACAAATGATTAGATGTAGAGACAAGAGGGCCGATTTATCAAATGTCTGGTGGGCATGATCCACTGTAGCCTGAAGGCTTGTGCGGAAATAGGGGTATACGGCTCCATTTGGGCTGTGATTGGCTCCAAGGGAGTAATCTATCTGATCCAATGTCCATGTTTGAAACAATACCTCTAAAAGATAGAACCTGTGAACATCTAAATAATATAAAAATGGCTTTGATGTGATTTACTTTTAATTTTTTTTAAAGAAAAGCACAATCAAAGAGCAGAAGGTTTAAAATTTGGGGGAATAAAAACATTCAAAAAAGACTGGAGAGGAGGAAATTATGAACAAGATCTTCTATATAGCGAAGCAGAATTAATCTATAATTTAAGATCCTACATACCCTAGGCTTGAATCTATCTATAATGGTTTTTATTATTGATTGTGAAGCAATTTATATGATTTTTTAGAGTGCACACTCTTGATTTTAGGTTAATATAACCATTTATATTACTATATAAATAAATCTTTATGTCTTTAGCCTTTTGAGCTCTTCTCTTTATTTTTAGTTTTATGCATATTTTTACACTGTTAAATCAAGGAACATTATAAGAGAAGTTTGACATCAATTCTACTTGACATCGCTGTGTATATTTATATGATACACAACACTGCCTAGCTAGGTGGGACTCTTGTGAAATATCCATGGCTCAGAAGAGGGAGGTCCTTCCGCTGTTTGAATAGACATTTGGATGACCAGCCCTACATTCCACTGAGTCCAAAGAATGCAAAAGCAATTAAAAAAGTGTCACCCTGCCTCTGTGTGTGAGTCACTCTGCTCTGTGCGTCTGTCACCCTGCCTCTGTGTGTGTGTCACCCTGCCTCTGTGTGTGTGTCACCCTGCCTCTGTGTGTGTGTCACCCGGCCTCTGTGTGTGAGCCACTCTGCTCTGTGTGTCTGTCACCCTACCTCTGTGTGTGAGTCACTCTGCTCTGTGTGTCTGTCACCCTGCCTCTGTGTGAGTCACTTTGCTCTGTGTGTGTCACCCTGCCTCTGTGTCTGAGTCACTCTGCTCTGATCAAAAGCCACTGGGCATATTCCAATCCAAGATGGTGACATATGGACAGATTATTTTCAAACATTATACAAAGATCTAGGACCTAATAAGCTTAGCATGTCACAAAAACAAACTCGTTAAATTTAGAAAATGTAATAAAGAACTATCAAACTCCTCTAGACTTCCCCTTCACACTACAAGAAGTTGCAAAAAGCATAAGGTCATTCAAACCAAGAAAAGCTTGTGGATCTGACCAAATACCAGATGCTGATTCACAGCAGCCCACAGCTCCAAGAGGCTCTCAAAAAACTGTTTAATATCATCTTACAATCAGGGCACTTCCTAGAAACATGGACAGAAGGTCTGGTTACCCCAATCCATAAACATGGGGATCTAACTGACCCAAATAACTACAGGGGAGTCTGTGTAATCAACAATGTGAGCAAACTATTCTGCACAATCCTGAACCAAAGAATATTACAATTTCTAATAGACAGCAGAACCCTGCACATGAGTCAGATAGGTTTCCTCCCTACACAAAGAACCACAGACCACATCTTCACATTACAAGCTATCACTAACAAGTATGTGAAAAGCTCCCCATCAGGGAAGGTGTTTGCATGTTTTGTGGACTTCAAAAAAGCATTTGACTCAATCTGGCACCCCGGCCTATATATGAAACTGCTGCAAAGTTGAATTGGTGGTAAGACATATGACATAATAAAGACCATGTATTCATCCCTCAAATGTAAAGTAAAAATAAACAAACTACAAACAAAGAGCTTTGAACAAAAGAGAGGTGTCAGACAAGGATGCAGCCTCAGCCCCACATCATTCAACATGTACATTAATGATCTGCCCACAGTACTGGAGAAATGCACAGCACCAGGTATATCCCTGAATGGGAAGGAAATCCATTGTCTCTTATATGCAGATGACCTGCTCATCCTGTCCCCCACAGCAGTGGGTTTGCAAGAAAAACTAAGACATACTGCAGACATACTGTAAGTCATGGGCAATGGAAGTGAATATGGAAAAAGCGAAAGTCATGATTTTCCAGAAAAAGCCCAAAAATCTCCAGCAAAAACTAAAATTCCTATTGTTCTCTAAAGAGGTAGAGAACTCATTAAATTATACCCATCTTGGGCTTACACTGAATGCATCAGGAAGCTTTAAACTGGGCATCAAAACACTGCAAGAAAAAAAGCCCTTAGAGCCTTCCATGCAATCAAGAAGCCGCTAGCCAGTCTAAACCCTCCTACAGAACTGTTAATTAAGGTATTTGAAAGCACCATTGTACCAATCCTGGTGTATGGTTGTGAGGTCTGGGGCCCAACACTGACCCAGAACTACCGAGAATCGGACAAAACTCACAGAAATTGCACATCTCCAATTCTGTAAATATGCACTGCGGGTACACAGAAGCACCCCTAACAATGGATGCAGAGCAGAGCTGGGAAGATTCCCATTGTTGCTACCAATGCAAAAACGGGTGTACAAATTCTGGTGTCACCTCACAAATAGTGACACAAGCACACTTTACCACCAAGCACTCTGTGACCCAGCATCAAAAGCATTTAGAGAATATATATCAGACCTGCAAAACCACATCAGCAAAAGCACAGCCCATGAGAGAGTTTCAGCAAACACCTTACAAACAGCTCTGAAGGAGAGGTACACTGGGCACTGGGAGGAACAGATAGGGCAACAGAACAAGCTGAAGTGTTACAGGTCTCTACAGAGAGAGTACAGACTAGCTGAGTATCTCACAAGTGTCACCAACCCAAAGCACAGACAGATACTCACTAAATACAGAATCTCTGACCACCAGCTGGAAATAGAGACTGGCAGATATCAGACAAAATGGAGACCCAGCGCAGCCAGACATTGTGCACAGTGTGACAGTGGGGACATAGAGACTGAAGCGCACTTCCTCTTGTACTGTACAAGATACAAACTCTTAAGGGATAAATACTTCCCAAAAATAATGAAAGAAATAACAGACTACAAGGATAGTAGCAAAATATGTAGCAGACTGTCACATGACCAGAACCCCCAATTAGATTAAATGAACTATCATATTCACCCACTATACTCCTACTTTATAAATTGTTATTGATCTGTTTTATTGTAACATATTACTTTGGCAACACATGTAATAATGTCATGCTAATAAAGTATTCTTCTTGACTTGACTTGACTTGACTTGTGTGTCTGTCACCCTGCCTCTGTGTGTGAGTCACTCTGCTCTGTGTGTCAGTCACTCTGCTCTGTGTGTCAGTCACCCTGCCTCTGTGTGTGTGTCACCCTGCCTCTGTGTGTGAGTCACTCTGCCTCTGTGTACTAGTCACTCTGCCTCTGTGTGTGATTCACTCTGCTCTGTGTGTCAGTCACTCTGCTCTGTGTGTCAGTCACCCTGCCTCTGTGTGTGTGTCACCCTGCCTCTGTGTGTGAGTCACTCTGCCTCTGTGTACTAGTCACTCTGCCTCTGTGTGTGATTCACTCTGCTCTGTGTGTCAGTCACTCTGCTCTGTGTGTCAGTCACCCTGCCTCTGTGTGTGTGTCACCCTGCCTCTGTGTGTGAGTCACTCTGCTCAGTGTGTGAGTCTCTGTGTGTGTCACCCTGCCTCTGTGTGTGTGTCACTCTGCTGTGTGTGTGTGTCACTCTGCTGTGTGTGTGTCACCCTGCCTCTGTGTGTGAGTCACTCTGCTCTGTGTATCTGTAACCCTGCCTCTGTGTGTGTCTGTCACCCTGCCTCTGTGTGTGAGTCACCCTGCCTCTGTGTGTG
This sequence comes from Bombina bombina, assembly GCF_027579735.1. Taxonomy (NCBI): domain Eukaryota; kingdom Metazoa; phylum Chordata; class Amphibia; order Anura; family Bombinatoridae; genus Bombina; species Bombina bombina. The sequence goes on from NC_069505.1 coordinate 410,013,839, forward strand.
TGTCACCCTGCCTCTATGTGTGTGTCACCCTGCCTCTGTGTGTGAGTCACCCTGCCTTTGTGTGTGTGTCACCCTGCCTCTGTGTGTGAGTTACTCTGCTCAGTGTGCGAGTCTCTGTGTGTGTCACCCTGCCTCTGTGTGTATGTCACTCTGCTGTGTGTGTGTCACTCTGCTCTGTGTGTGTCACCCTGCCTCTGTGTGTGAGTCACTCTGTTCTGTGTATCTGTAACCCTGCCTCTGTGTGTGTGTGTGTCACCCTGCCTCTATGTGTGTGTCACCCTGCCTCTGTGTGTGAGTCACCCTGCCTTTGTGTGTGTGTCACCCTGCCTCTGTGTGTGAGTCACTCTGCTCTGTGTGTCAGTCACTCTGCTCTGTGTGTCAGTCACCCTGCCTCTGTGTGTGTGTCACCCTGCCTCTGTGTGTGAGTCACTCTGCCTCTGTGTACTAGTCACTCTGCCTCTGTGTGTGATTCACTCTGCTCTGTGTGTCAGTCACTCTGCTCTGTGTGTCAGTCACCCTGCCTCTGTGTGTGTGTCACCCTGCCTCTGTGTGTGAGTCACTCTGCTCAGTGTGTGAGTCTCTGTGTGTGTCACCCTGCCTCTGTGTGTGTGTCACTCTGCTGTGTGTGTGTGTCACTCTGCTGTGTGTGTGTCACCCTGCCTCTGTGTGTGAGTCACTCTGCTCTGTGTATCTGTAACCCTGCCTCTGTGTGTGTCTGTCACCCTGCCTCTGTGTGTGAGTCACCCTGCCTCTGTGTGTGTGTCACCCTGCCTCTATGTGTGTGTCACCCTGCCTCTGTGTGTGAGTCACCCTGCCTTTGTGTGTGTGTCACCCTGCCTCTGTGTGTGAGTTACTCTGCTCAGTGTGCGAGTCTCTGTGTGTGTCACCCTGCCTCTGTGTGTATGTCACTCTGCTGTGTGTGTGTCACTCTGCTCTGTGTGTGTCACCCTGCCTCTGTGTGTGAGTCACTCTGTTCTGTGTATCTGTAACCCTGCCTCTGTGTGTGTGTGTGTCACCCTGCCTCTATGTGTGTGTCACCCTGCCTCTGTGTGTGAGTCACCCTGCCTTTGTGTGTGTGTCACCCTGCCTCTGTGTGTGAGTCACTCTGCTCAGTGTGTGAGTCTCTGTGTGTGTCACCCTGCCTCTGTGTGTGTGTCACTCTGCTGTGTGTGAGTCACTCTGCTCTGTGTGTGTCACCCTGCCTCTGTGTGTGAGTCACTCTGCTCTGTGTATCTGTAACCCTGCCTCTGTGTGTGTCTGTCACCCTGCCTCTGCGTGTGTGTCACCCTGCCTCTGTGTGTGAGTCAATCTGCTCAGTGTGTGAGTCTCTGTGTGTGTCACCCTGCCTCTGTGTGTGTGTCACTCTGCTGTGTGTGTGTCACTCTGCTCTGTGTGTATTACCCTGCCTCTGTGTGTGAGTCACTCTGCGCTGCGTATCTGTAACCCTGCCTCTGTGTGTGTGTGTGTCACCCTGCCTCTGTGTATGTCACCCTGCCTTTGTGTGTGAGTCACCCTGCCTCTGTGTGTGTTACCCTGCCTCTGTGTGTGTGTGTGTCACTCTGCCTGTGTGTCTGTCACCCTGCCTCTGTGTGTGAGTTACCCTGCCTCTGAGTGTGTCACCCTGCCTCTGTGTTTGTCACCCTGCCTCTCTGTTTGTGTCACTCTACCTGTGTGTGTGTGTGTGTGTGTGTGTGTGTGTGTGTGTGTCACTCTGCCTGTGTGTGTGAGTCACCCTGCCTCTGTGTGTGAGTCATCCTGCCTCTGTGACTGTCACCCTGCCTCTGTGTGTGTCACACTGCCTCTGTGTGTGTCACACTGCCTCTGTGTGTGTCACACTGCCTATGTGTGTGTGTGTGTGTGTCAACCTGCCTCTGTGTATGAGTCACTCTGCCTCTGTGTGTGAGTCACTCTGCCTCTGTGTGTCAGTCACTCTGCTCTGTGTGTCAGTCACTCTGCTCTGTGTGAGTCACCCTGCCTCCATGTGTGAGTCACCCTGCCTCTGTGTATGTGTCACCCTGCCTCTGTGTGTGAGTCACTCTGCTGTGTGTGTATCACTCTGCTCTGTGTGTGTCACCCTGCCTCTGTGTGTGTCACCGTACCTCTATGTGTCTGTCACCCTCATTTGTGTGTGTGTCACCCTGCCCCTGTGCCTCTGTGTGTGTCATCCTGTTCTGTGTGTGTGTCACTCTGTCTGTGTGTGTCACCCTGCTCTGTGTGAGTCACCATGCTCTGTTTTTGTCACCCTGCCCATGTGTGTGTGTCACTCTGCCTGTGTGTGTGTCACCCTAACCCAGTGTTAATTTGTGTGTCACCCTGCTCTGTGTTTGTGTCACCCTGCTGTATGTGTGTGTGTGTGTGTGTGTGTGTGTGTTTCCCTGCCTCTGTGTGTCACCTTGCCTCTGTGTGTGTGTCACTCTGCCTGTGTGTGTCACTCTGCCTGTTTGTGTCACCCTGCTCTGTGTGTGAGTCTCCATGTTCTGTTTTTGTCACCCTGCCCCTGTGCCTCTGTGTGTGCCTCCCTGTATTTGTGTGTTTCACCCTTACTCTGTGTGTGTCAACCGGCCCCTGTGTGTGTGTCACCCTGCTGTATGTATGTGTGTCTCCCTGCCTCTGTGTGTCACCCTGCATCTGTGTGTGTATCAATCTGCTTGGGTGTGTCACCCTGCTCTGTGTGTCTGACTCACCATGCTCTGTTTCTGTCACCCTGCCCCTGTGCCTCTGTGTGTGCCTCCCTGTCTTTGTGTGTTTCACCCTTACTCTGTGTGTGTGTGTGTGTGTGTGTGTGTGTGTGTGTGTGTCACCCTGCCCCTGTGTTTGTGTCACCCTGCTGTATGTGTCTCCCTGCCTGTGTGTCACCCTGCCTCTGTATGTGTGTCACTCTGCCTGTGTGTATCACTCTGCCTGTGTGTGTCACCCTGCTCTGTGTGTGTCACCCTGCTCTGTGTGTGTGTCACCATGCTCTGTTGTTGTCACCCTGCCCCTGTGCCTCTGTGTGTGCCTCCCTGTCTTTGTGTGTTTCCCTCTTACTCTGTGTGTGTGTCACCCTTCCCCTGTGTATGTCACTCTGCCTCTGTGTGTGTGTCACCCTAACCCAGTGTTAATGTGTGTGTCACCCTGCTCTGTGTTTGTGTCACCCTGCTGTATGTGTGTGTGTGTGTCACTCTGTCTGTGTGTGTCACTCTGCCTGTGTGTGTCACCCTCCTTTGTGTGTTTCACCATTAGAGTCTGCAAAACATCGTTCTGCAGACTCTAATGAATATTGGGCTGGTCTTCAAACTTTTACAGGGCTGCTTTTTATTCCCAGGCCGGCCCTGTCACCCAGAAAGAAGTTTTTGTAAATATATGAAATTTTGGTTTTGGGTCTTTTTAAATGTGTCATTATAAATCTAAAAATAGCTGTAGCTGCCGTCAATGAAACCTGTTTCATAAGTTGTAGCTTCCGGAGGTTTTCTGCTCTTCACAAAGCTGCACTGCACGGTGATAAGTATTTTATAACCAGTGAGATTTCTTCAGAAGGCTGATAGTGAGCAATGTAAAATCCCTGTCACCTCTCTCTGTGACATTATGACCGGCTTGTACCTGCTCCTTATACTCGTACCCTTGCAAGGTGAGATCTGTGGAGAATCACTGTAGTATAGAAAGGGTTAATGTCTTAGCATCACAGGTAACATATAGAGAGGGTTCAGTAGATAGATAACTATCAAGTATGGGGAGAGATCATATTCTACTGGTGGTAGAAAGTATTAGTAGAACTTTGTTTTTTATAGCCCAAGACTTTTTTCTGCTATCTTTAGTTTACAACTGGAATATGATATCGCTGTTAAATATTATAAACATATATTATTCTTATTTCATGTTGGTCATTGTAAAACCTTAATATGATGTAGCCTATTGTCGTTATATATGGTAAAAGGTTCATCTATAATTTTACTTGTGTATGGTACCTGGTGATTTGCACTAGAGATTATCTGGTCAAGTTATATTTTCTGCATATAATATTCTAGTGCAATATTCAACCTATTTACATGAGGGGCTCACCAGACTGGTGAGTATAATTTAGAGATATTGGGGCCGAATTATCAATGCGCGAGCGGACATGATACAAAGTAGTGTATCATGTCCGCCGCACATAGATAGATGCAGACAGCGATCGGGTGGATTTCTATCGGCTGCCTCAGAGCAGGTGGACAAGTTATGGAGCAGAGGTCTTTAGAAGCCTTAAGGCTCGCCGGAAACAAGGAGCATCAAGCTCCATTCAGAGCTTGATAATTCGTCCCCATTATCTAGATAGATAGATAGATAGATAGATAGATAGATAGATAGATAGACGATAGATAGATAGATAGATAGATAGATAGATGATAGATAGATAATAGATAGATAGATAGATAGATAGATAGATAGATAGATAGATAGATAGATAGATAGATAGATGATAGATAGATGATAGATAGATAATAGATAGATAGATAGATAGATAGATAGATAGATAGATAGATGATAGATAGATGATAGATAGATAGATAGATAGATAGATAGATAGATGATAGATAGATGATAGATAGATAGATAGATAGATAGATAGATAGATAGATAGACGATAGATAGATAGATAGATGATAGATAGATAATAGATAGATAGATAGATAGATAGATAGATAGATGATAGATAGATAGATAGATAGATAGATAGATAGATGATAGATAGATGATAGATAGATAGATAGATAGATAGATAGATAGATAGATAGACGATAGATAGATGATAGATAGATGATAGATATATAGATAGATAGATAGGTAGATAGATAGATAGATAGATAGGTAGATAGATAGATAGATAGATAGATAGATAGATAGATAGATAGATAGATAGATAGATATATTAATGATAGGCCCCTGCCTGCTTAATAGAACGTTTTTGAGGGATTTTCTATAGGAGATGAGTATAAATATTGTAACAGCACACTCACCAATTCATAGCACTCAGGTATTGTGGGTAATTATGCAGCTTGTGGTAGGTGTGTGTGACCAACAATTGTAGAAAGCTGAACATTAAACAAAACAATAAATTACTTAAAGGGACATAGAACCCCATATTGTTCTTTGATGATTCAGTTAGAGCATGTGATTTTAAACAACTAATTTATTTCTATTCTTTGTTCTCTTGGTATCTTTTGCTGAAAACAGGGATGTAAGCTCAGGAGCATGCATGAGATTGGAGCACTATATGGCAGTTTTGCTAGAATGTTATCCATTTGCAAGAGCACTAGAGGGCAGCAGTTTATGTTGTCCATTTGCAAGAGCACTAGATGGCAGCAGTTTATGTTGTCCATTTGCAAGAGCACTAGATGGCAGCAGTTTATGTTGTCCATTTGCAAGAGCACTAGATGGCAGCAGTTTATGTTATTCATTTGCAATAGCACTAGATGGCAGCAGTTTATGTTATCCATTTACAAGAGCACTAGATGGCAGCAGTTTATCCATTTACAAGAGCACTAGATGGCAGCAGTTTATGTTATTCATTTGCAAGAGCACTAGATGACAGCAGTTTATGTTATCCATTTGCAAGAGCACTAGATGGCAGCAGTTTATGTTATTCATTTGCAATAGCACTAGATGGCAGCAGTTTATGTTATCCATTTACAAGAGCACTAGATGGCAGCAGTTTATCCATTTACAAGAGCACTAGATGGCAGCAGTTTATCCATTTACAAGAGCACTAGATGGCAGCAGTTTATGTTATCCATTTACAAGAGCACTAGATGGCAGCAGTTTATGTTATCCATTTGCAAGAGCACTAGATGGCAGCAGTTTATGTTATCCATTTACAAGAGCACTAGATGGCAGCAGTTTATGTTATCCATTTGCAAGAGCACTAGATGGCAGCAGTTTATGTTATCCATTTGCAAGAGCACTAGATGGCAGCAGTTTATGTTATCCATTTGCAAGAGCACTAGATGGCAGCAGTTTATGTTATCCATTTGCAAGAGCACTAGATGGCAGCAGTTTATGTTATCCATTTGCAAGAGCACAAGATGGCAGCACTATTTCCTGCCATGTAGTGCTCTAGATGCTACCTAGGTATCTCTCCAACCAAGAATACCATGGGAACAAAGCAAATTTAATAATAGAAGTAAATTGGAAACTTTGTTAGAAGGATATGCTCCGTCTGAATCACAAAATAAAATTTGTGGGTTTCATATCCCTTTAATAGAGTAAAAATATCAAAACTATTTTGTTACATATTTTTTTTTTTTGGATACATTTTTTATAGAGGTACTGGATAATAACATAGCCATAATACATATGTCCAGAAACAGATCAAATTTGACAGAAAAAAATAAATAAAAAGAGACATCTTTACCTTTCTAATGTAATAAGTAGATTGTCTAAAGCAATAAGGTGCCAGTAATGTAGTCATAAATGCCATGTTGAACCTAGAGCTAAACTAAGTACCTTCGAGTGGGGACCCAAATAGTGCAGAGTAACAAAACAGTAATTCTAGCAATGAGAATATAGATTCTGGCAGAGAAGATAGAATATAAGATGCACAATATATATGGTTCAGGCTTGCGTGAAGTAGAGATAATTAACTGGAACATATATTACAAAAACCTCTTTTTATAACCTTTAACTTAATATAAATAAAGATAGTCCCCAACTTACTTTGGCCTAGATTTGGAGTTTGGCGGTAGCCGTGAAAACCAGCGTTAGAGGCTCCTAACGCTGGTTTTAGGCTACCGCCGGTATTTGGAGTCATTAAAAAAAGGGTCTAACGCTCACTTTTCAGCCGCGACTTTTCCATACCGCAGATCCCCTTACGTCAATTGCGTATCCTATCTTTTCAATGGGATCTTTCTAACTCCGGTATTTAGAGTCGTGTCTGAAGTGAGCGTTAGAAATCTAACGACAAAACTCCAGCCGCAGAAAAAAAGTCAGTAGTTAAGAGCTTTCTGGGCTAACGCCGGTTCATCAAGCTCTTAACTACTGTGCTCTAAAGTACACTAACACCCATAAACTACCTATGTACCCCTAAACCGAGGTCCCCCCACATCGCCGCCACTCTATTAATTTTTTTTAACCCCTAATCTGCCGACCGCCACCTACGTTATACTTATGTACCCCTAATCTGCTGCCCCTAACACCGCCGACCCCTGTATTATATTTATTAACCCCTAAACCTGCCCCCCTCAACGTCGCCGCCAGCTACCTACAATAATTAACCCCTAATCTGCTGACCGCAAAGCGCCGCCACCTACATTATAGCTATGTACCCCTAATCTGCTGCCCCTAAAACCGCCGACCCCTATATTATATTTATTAACTCCTAATCTGCCGCCCTCAACGTCGCCTCCACCTGCCTACACTTATTAACCCCTAATCTGCCGACCGGACCGCACCGCTATTATAATAAAGTTATTAACCCCTAATCCGCCTCACTAACCCTATAATAAATAGTATTAACCCCTAAGCTGCCCTCCCTAACATCGCCGACACCTAACTTCAAACATTAACCCCTAATCTGCCGACCGGAGCTCACCGCTATTCTAATAAATGTATTAACCCCTAAAGCTAAGTCTAACCCTAACACTAACACCCCCCTAAGTTAAATATAATTTTTATCTAACGAAATAAATTAACTCTTATTAAATAAATTATTCCTATTTAAAGCTAAATACTTACCTGTAAAATAAATCCTAATATAGCTACAATATAAATTATAATTATATTATAGCTATTTTAGGATTTATATTTATTTTACAGGTAACTTTGTATTTATTTTAACCAGGTACAATAGCTATTAAATAGTTAAGAACTATTTAATAGCTACCTAGTTAAAATAATTACAAAATTACCTGTAAAATAAATCCTAACCTAAGTTACAATTAAACCTAACACTACACTATCAATAAATAAATTAAATAAAATACCTACAATTACCTACAATTAAACCTAACACTACACTATCAATAAATTAATTAAATACAATACCTACAAATAACTACAATGAAATAAACTAACTAAAGTACAAAAAATAAAAAAGAACTAAGTTACAAAAAATAAAAAAATATTTACAAACATAAGAAAAATATTACAACAATTTTAAACTAATTACACCTACTCTAAGCCCCCTAATAAAATAACAAAGCCCCCCAAAATAAAAAAATGCCCTACCCTATTCTAAATTACTAAATTTCAAAGCTCTTTTACCTTACCAGCCCTGAACAGGGCCCTTTGCGGGGCATGCCCCAAGAAGTTCAGCTCTTTTGCCTGTAAAAAAAAAACATACAATACCCCCCCCCAACATTACAACCCACCACCCACATACCCCTAATCTAACCCAAACCCCCCTTAAATAAACCTAACACTAAGCCCCTGAAGATCTTCCTACCTTATCTTCACCATACCAGGATCACCGATCGATCCAGAAGAGCTCCTCCGATGTCCTGATCCAAGCCCAAGCGGGGGGCTGAAGAGGTCCATGATCCGGCTGAAGTCATCATCCAAGCGGGAGCTGAAGAGGTCCATGATCCGGATGAAGTCTTCATCCAAGCGGGAGCTGAAGAGGTCCATGATCCGGATGAAGTCTTCTATCAACGGCATCTTCAATCTTCTTTCTTCGGGAGCCATCATCTTCCATCCGACGCGGAACATCCTCTTCTCCCGACGCCTACTAGCCGAATGACGGTTCCTTTAAATGACGTCATCCAAGATGGCGTCCCTCGAATTCCGATTGGCTGATAGGATTCTATCAGCCAATCGGAATTAAGGTAGGAATATTCTGATTGGCTGATGGAATCAGCCAATCAGAATCAAGTTCAATCCGATTGGCTGATCCAATCAGCCAATCAGATTGAGCTCGCATTCTATTGGCTGATCGGAACAGCCAATAGAATGCGAGCTCAATCTAATTGGCTGTTGGATCAGGGCCCTGTTCAGGGCTGGTAAGGTAAAAGAGCTTTGAACTTTAGTAATTTAGAATAGGGTAGGGCATTTTTTTATTTTGGGGGGCTTTGTTATTTTATTAGGGGGCTTAGAGTAGGTGTAATTAGTTTAAAATTGTTGTAATATTTTTCTTATGTTTGTAAATATTTTTTTATTTTTTTTAACTTAGTTCTTTTTTATTTTTTGTACTTTAGTTAGTTTATTTCATTGTAGTTATTTGTAGGTATTGTATTTAATTAATTTATTGATAGTGTAGTGTTAGGTTTAATTGTAGGTAATTGTAGGTATTTTATTTAATTTATTTATTGATAGTGTAGTGTTAGGTTTAATTGTAACTTAGGTTAGGATTTAGTTTACAGGTAATTTTGTAATTATTTTAACTAGGTAGCTATTAAATAGTTCTTAACTATTTAATAGCTATTGTACCTGGTTAAAATAAATACAAAGTTACCTGTAAAATAAATATAAATCCTAAAATAGCTATAATATAATTATAATTTATATTGTAGCTATATTAGGATTTATTTTACAGGTAAGTATTTAGCTTTAAATAGGAATAATTTATTTAATAAGAGTTAATTTATTTCGTTAGATTAAAATTATATTTAACTTAGGGGGGTGTTAGTGTTAGGGTTAGACTTAGCTTTAGGGGTTAATACATTTATTAGAATAGCGGTGAGCTCCAGTCGGCAGATTAGGGGTAATAATTGAAGTTAGGTGTCAGCGATGTTAGGGAGGGCAGATTAGGGGTTAATACTATTTATTATAGGGTTAGTGAGGGGGATTAGGGGTTAATAACTTTATAATAATAGCGGTGCGGTCCGGTCGGCAGATTAGGGGTTAATAAGTGTAGGCAGGTGGAGGCGACGTTGTGGGGGGCAGATTAGGGGTTAATTAATATAATATAGGGGTCGGCGGTGTTAGGGGCAGCAGATTAGGGGTACATAGGGATAATGTAAGTAGCGACGGTTTACGGAGCGGCAGATTAGGGGTTAATAATAATATGCAGGGGTCAGCGATAGCGGGGGCGGCAGAATAGGGGTTAATAAGTGTAAGGCTAGGGGTGTTTAGACTCGGGGTACATGTTAGGGTGTTAGGTGCAGACTTAGGAAGTGCTTCCCCATAGCAAACAATGGGGCTGCGTTAGGAGCTGAACGCGGCTTTTTTGCAGGTGTTAGGTTTTTTTTCAGCTCAAACAGCCCCATTGTTTCCTATGGGGGAATCGTGCACGAGCACGTTTTTGAGGCTGGCCGTAAGCAACTCTGGTATCGAGAGTTGAAGTTGCGTTAAATATGCTCTACGCTCCTTTTTTGGAGCCTAACGCAGCCATTCGGTGGACTCTCAATACCAGAGTTAATTTAAAGGTGCGGCCAGAAAAAAGCCAGCGTTAGCTACGCGGGTCGTTACCGACAAAACTCTAAATCTAGACGTTTGTAAACCATAGAGTAATTTATCTATTCAAGTGTATTGTGGTAAGATGGGGGTTAATATCTAGGTTTCATTTTTTTTGGGGGGGTGGGATTCAGCGGGCAAGAGCCGCTCTGGTTAAAATAAAAAGGGAAAAGGGGGGATGTGTCCGGGTGTTTGTGGGGTATAGTGTTGTCACTGTGATATAGTTCAGTGGGAGCTCTATTGAGCTAATTATAAATTTAATGGGGTGGGCGGGGGGACATCTAAAACATAAATTCCTCCTAAAGTGTCTAGGGCCCCTCTTAGGTTTTATCTAACTTATGAACTAAATGAGGGGGGCATAGTATATGACAAGGTCATTATGTAAACCAGGGAGAAAGTGACTGGAGATTAGTTATTAAGACAGTAGCATAGAGCTAGATTACTAGATAATATAAAGATCTTGGGATTAGTTATGGTGGGATCTGTATAGCAAGGATATGTGTTCAGGTTATTGGGATGTAGAAAAGGAGACCTATAAACTGATTGAGGTGCCCTGTGGTGGGATCTGGGTGATATATAAAAGTGAAGAGTAAACTTACCTTGCAATCTGAGTTAATGAGTAGGGGAAGATGCTGTTCGCTGTACTGTGCTATCTATGTCTAGTTGGATGAGGAGAGGTAATTTATAAACTACTTAGGTACTATGTGATTAATAAGGGAGATGAAATTAGTCTCTTGTCATCAAAGCTGTGAAATGATAGCTGTAAAATCCAGATGAGCAAAGGGGGATGTTATTAAGGTGGATGATACCTATGTATAAGAGGATTATGAGGAGCCTAGGAAAAATACTAGGTTTGAGCCAAAATGCTAGCTAAACACATCTACATCTATGCTCCTTAAAACTATAGCATAACATTTAACACCAGCATGGTACGTATAGGCGTCGCTACAGGGGGGCATGGGGGCAATTGCCCCCCCAATATTATTCTTTGCCCCCCTGTGTGCCCCCCTGCAGAAATCTCCTTCATCTGCCTGTTGCGCCCGCCACCCTAACAGTTAACTTTTAAATCAGAGTGTTGCCGTGGATTACCATGGCAATGCTCTGAAACATTTGCTGCTAATCAGGAAAGAAAGAGCTGTCTGCAGGCAGACAAGCTACATATCCCACATGACCACCAGGGTTCAGGACTCCCCCCTCCCTGGTATAAGGTAGACTAGTGGTGGATCCAGGGGGAGGGCAACAGGCAATTGCCCCTCCCAACAGCTAGGACTGTGTGTGCATGGTGTAAGCAGAGGCAGCCGTAGCGTTAGGCAAAATAGGTGGTCGTCTAAGGCTGCATATAAGCACCGCAACAACAGCACTACTAGTAAAAAAAAGGCACTAAGATTGTGCAGCTGTCAGATGTTTAAACATTTGTATTTAATTTTTGCACATGATCATCATGGTCTATACCGGGTGACAGATTTTATAAAGAAAGATGTGCCATTGGAGGCAGAGCTATAGCAGCCTTGATTCAGGACCTTAGTGACAACGGAACTGCAGAGGTCAGATAACATTCAATATATTTTGTGCTAAATCCAATTCGTGAGTCACTATCAACACTTGAAGGAGGCAAGTGGGAGGAATTTCTCACGAGCAGAGTGTACTCTGTATCTGCTCTCTGCTGCTGGCTTCCCTGCTGGTGTAGTGCCTGTGCCACTGCCAGCCCATGCCTTACAGACTCTACTATCTGCTTTAGCGAGGTAACAGGTAGCAAGCAGCCTAATAAAAACCTTAGTGCAGTGAAAATTAAATAATACCTAGCTAGACTCTAGACATTCTGGCCTGAATGTCTTTCCAAAACTGATTTTTGTCATTTGAAAGTTTTTTAATGCATTGCTCCGTGTTTGCCCTAAGTAAGAAATCAGGGGGAGGAGTTTCCCCTTAGGAGTCTGGAGAGTGTGCTCTATCTGCACTCTGCTGCTGGCTTCCTGGGTTTGCAACAGCCTTTCATACTCTTCTGCCTGCTTCAGTAAGGCATGCAACAGCAGAACAAGCAGCCTAAAAAAACAACAACTCCTAGTGCAGTTTAAGGTCAGTACTGTGTATGCATCAGCTACAGCTAGCCTTTAGTATTGCCCCTCCTAATGGTTATGTGATTTGTCCTTTTTAGTGCTGTGTGCATGTAAGGCTTATCTGATGCAGTCCTAAAAAGTACCATATATTCTTACAATTAATCTTCTTTTATTTTGTTGTTTATGTGCTCAAATATCTTTTCAAAATATTACATTTCATTAAGCAGTCATACTATACTATCATGTAGGGTTTATAAATGTATAATGTATAAATATATAAAATGTATAAATATATGCATTTTTTGTGCAGGGATTATATACACTTATCAATTAGTCAGGAGGATTACTACAAAGTAATTTGTAAATGTATGCATCTGTGTAAAAACACTATATACACTACACCCCCTATACCCCCGATACAGCTCCTATCCCCTTACTACAGCCCCTATCCCCCCTACAGCCCTTATACCCCCAATACAGCTTCTATCCCCTTACTACAGCTCATAAAGCCTCTATAGCCCACTACAGCCCCTATACCCCCAATAAAGCTGCTATCCCCTTACTACAGCCCATAAAGCCTCTATAGCCCACTACAGCCCCTATACCCCCCACTACAGCCCCTATACCCCAATACAGCTCCTATCTCCTTACTACAGCCCTTATTATCCCCGCCACTACAGCCCTTATTATCCCCGCCACTACAGCCCTTATTATCCCTGCCACTACAGCCCTTATCCCTGCCACTACAGCCCTTATCCCTGCCACTACAGCCCTTACACTACTGTATTTATATATTGATGCATTTTATTTGCACATGATGTATATTGCATAGATGTTTTAGTTTGGATTGGATGCCAGAGGCTATATAGTTGTATTGTATAGTATTTGTGGCACTATTGTGTAATGTCTATATGTATTATTAGTTTGTCAAAGTCTTTTTAAATAAGTCTTGCTCTATTAGTGATTGAGGGATTATATTTTTTAGGAATTAGATGTATTATGGCATTATGTAAGACTGCTAGAATTTACACTGAGTTTTATCTTCTATTTTATTGTATATTTTATCAATCGCTACTGCATTTCTGATTGGAGGCCAACTATGTTTCATTGTCTTGACACTGTACAGTGACAAAGTTGAATCTAAATCTAAGGTTGGCTGTTTGTGTGTCTGAGTGTGTGTCCCTGAGTGTGTATGTGTCTGAGTGAGTCTTTGAATGTGCCTGTCTGTGTCTCTGAATGTGCCTGATTGTGTGTTTGTGCCCGTTTGTGTGTGTGTGTGCCTAATTTTCATTTTGAAGTAGGAAGTGGCTGGCTGTGTAAAGTTGGTACATGGTACTTAGTATTAGTTACACACAAACACACACACACCAACAAACACTCAAGGTCTGTTCATTGGTCTTCATTAGTGACATATTTAATATAGGGAATTATTTACAGAGCCCCGGTGTTTGCTGAAATTCCTTTAAACTATAAAGAAAATCTTTTGAGAGTTTTCCTCTCTTTCTCAGGTCTGAAGCAATACCTGAGGAAGAAAGGAAAACTCTTGAAAGCTTGTCTTTTAAAAGGGACATGAAACCCACATTTTTTCTTTCATGATTTAGAAAGAGAATGCAATTTTAAACATCTTTCTAATTTACTTCTATTATCTCATTTGTTTTATTCTCTTGATATTCTTTGCTGAAAAGGATATCTAGATATGCTCAGTAGCTGCTGATTGGTTGCTGCACATAGAAGCCTCGTGTGATTGGCTCACCCATGTGCATTGCTTTTTTACTTCAACTAAGGATATCTAAAAAATGAAGCAAAATAAATAATAGAAGTAAATTGTAATGTTTTTTAAATTTGTATTCTCTATCTGAATCATGAAAGAAAGATTTTGGGTTTAGGGGCCCTTTAAGTATTAGGTTAGTAGAATTAAAAGGTATCATTGCATACCACATTACTCTTTTTTTTTTTTAGAATCTAATTTATTTATATATATATATATATATATATATATATATATATATATATATATATATATATATATATATATATATATATATATATATATATATATATATATATATACGCATATATATATATACACAACTAAATTTTATAATGATTTAGTGGTGAAAATTATTAGTGCCCCCCCAGTTTTGACTGTGGTATCTTATGTGCCCCCCCTATATATTGTTCCTAGAGTCGCCACTGATGGTACGTTTCTAAGTATAACTGGGGTGTGAAACTAATCAGAGAACAGCAGTAGTGTGAGAATCAGTGAGGTGCGACTAAGGCCCTACTAACTTTAACCTAGTAGTATACCTCAAAAAGGTGCTCTTCCTATCAGTATAAGAATGGCAACAGTATGATCATCAGAAAAATAGGTCTAAATCCCTAAAACCTATAGTGTAATAACTACTACCAGTAAGTTACTCTTCCGCCTGATGTGCAACCAGCAACAGTGTAAAAACCAATAAAATATTACTTTATCTCTAATAACTTTAGCGTAGTGATTAACATCAATAAGGTGCTTATGCAATTGGTATACAAGCGGTATCAACAAATATATCAATAAGGTAAGGCTAAACCCCTAAATATTTAACTCTAACATTTGCCCCCAGCAAGGTACTCTTCTAACGGATATAAAAATAGAGACAATGTGTACATGGGGGGAACTTATTAGGGCACTAGCATAATCCTACATACAACCTTCTTCTGTATTGGATCTTTAAGTATCCTAAAGAAAAAGAGTATGCAATAAAGAGTTTGACTGTAGTCCCCAATGAAATGTCTAAACAGCTCGCTGATATATGTACTTGGCTGAAATATTCCCCAAAGTACAAGGCCTTGTGCAACTAGCCGACTCCTCTTCTGGAGCAGATGGGAGGCTTGCACTGAGAGGGATCGTCCTTATAATGAGACTCAATGAGCCGGGAGACCCTAAGACCCACAAGCTGTGGAAAGGCTGCGTATGTAGCAGATGAGAGCCAAATGTCAATGTCCGGTACTTGCGTTGGTCTCCGGTGCGGGCCAGGTGGTGTATGGTGTTGGGTAATCCTGAGAAGAGAAGGTATGCCTTGTTTCCTGCTAGACCGTCTGTTGCCGATGTCTGTTAGCCATCCCGAGTGAATACTATAAAGTATTGAGGGGTCCCGACAGTGCCGTCCGTTGTAGATACGGGCTGAGGCCTGCTTTTCCCTGTCGTCATCAGAGTGCTTTTTGGTGATTAATGATCTGCTCTCCCCCTCTCCCCAAAGGCCGGCCGCATCCTCCGGTTCAGAGTACGGAGAGCTAACAGGAAAACTCTGCAAATGCGACAGGTTACAAGCAGGTGTCCCATTCTTAGGCGGTGTGCATCGATCAGCTTGCTCCTTCATCTCCGCCATGTTTGAGGTAGATATATCCTCGCGCGCAGAGCGCAACACGGCGTGTAGGCTATGAAATTGACGTGACATTTTGTTTTCAAGGGCAGTGAAGAGGGCTAACACTGCACTGTCAAAGTCCTCCATAGTTGTAGAAAGTATCGTGTCCAGAGACGGTGGCACAATCTCTGCTTGCTTAATCGTCCGGATGGGTGTTAGAAAGTAGCTTTCATGCGGTGCATGGAGAGGACTAGCTGTCCGGCTCAGTGGCTCCTAAGGATACAATATAGGTGTCGTTCTGTACAAGAAGATGAGCCTAGTAAGATGTGGCATAAATCAGCATTGGATAGTGTGATATGAATTGAGTTTTTTATCAAATTATATCCCTGAAGTGAAGAGCTCCCATAAAAGTGGCCATCTTAGATGCTGGTCCGGACACGCCCCCCTTGTTACATATTTTTAAAAAGTAGGATATATAAATAAACCTTTTTGTATTTAATCTCTCCATTACTCAAAGGGCATTCAAGAAGTATGTCCCTGGATTGCAAAAAAAAATAAAAAAAAAAATAACAAAGATCCCCATGTTTTGTGTTGCAGGGTCTCACCCCCAGACTGTCTATGTATCTCAGATCCCTGCAGTGAACTCCCCAGCTGGCAGCTCGGTCACCTTGCGGTGTAGCTATACGCTCAGTGAAGAAGAGACAAGCCCTGGCTGGTACAAATGGTATAGGCATGTGACTGGTGGTCCTGAGGTCTCTGATAACAATCCAGATTATAAGGGACGAATTGAAAGACCAAGTCAGAGCGATTTCTCCAGTAAGAGATCAGCTGATATTGTGCTGCACAGAGTGAACCTCACAGACACCGGGATGTATATCTGTTATGTTGCATTTAATTATGAGAGAATAGCAGGATACGGCAACGGGACATTCCTCACTGTGACAGGTACGGTTATGGTTTACAAACTAACCCGAAAGTTGTAAAACCAATAGATATTCTCATCTTGTATTCTTGTAGTATTAGACCCATCTATGGGCCAGCATACATCTAGAGCACAATCAATAGCGCCGGGTGGGTATCTTATGCTCAGTCCCACACTAAGAATAGCGCACAATTTGGTATTACAATAGATGGTAAAAAAGGTTAACCGGAGAACCTTAACGTGGACATTTTATATTGTGCCCTACACTTTCAAAGAAAAGTAAAGGAAATACTATTAGGGATCATATTACAAGTAGTGAGTTAAGTTTTGTGGTTGAGTACAACACAACATACCGCTAAAAATGTTTGGTAAACATTCTTTAAAGAATGTGCATTTGTTACAAATCAAATGCACGTCTATTTATAGTTATTAGATGTAAAAGAATTAATATATATATTAGGTATATACTGTGCAGAAAATAAAATTAGCTACGCATGTTTTTTTTTCCCCGCACTTTTTAAACAACGCTGGTATTGAGAGTTCTCAGAAGGGCTGCGTTAGGCTCCAAAAAGGGAGCGTGCAGGCATATTTACCGCCACTGCAACTCTCAATACCAGCGGTGCTTACGGACGCGACCAGCTTCAAAAACGTGCTCGTGCACGATTCCCCCATAGGAAACAATGGGGCAGTTTGAGCTGAAAAAAACCTAACACCTGCAAAAAAGCAGCGTTCAGCTCCTAACGCAGCCCCATTGTTTCCTATGGGGAAACACTTCCTAAGTCTGCACCTAACACCCTAACATGTACCCCGAGTCTAAACACCCCTAACCTTACACTTATTAACCCCTTATCTGCCACCCCACTATCGCTGACCCCTGCATATTTTTTTAACCCCTAATCTGCCGCTCCGTACACCGCCGCAACCTACGTTATCCCTATGTACCCCTAATCTGCTGCCCCTAGCACCGCCGATCCCTACATAATATTTATTAACTCCTAATCTGCCGCCCCCAACGTCGCCGCTACCTACCTACAATTATTAACCCCTAATCTGGTTAAAATAAATACAAAGTTGCCTGTAAAATAAATATTAATCCTAAAATAGCTACAATATAATTATTATTTATATTGTAGCTATAATAGGGTTTATTTTACAGGTATTTAGATTTAAATATAATTAATTTATTTAATAAGAATTATTTTATTTTGTTAGAAAAAAATTATATTTAACTTAGGGGGGTGTTAGGGTTAGGGTTAGACTTAGCTTTAGGGGTTAATACATTTATTAGAGTAGCGGCGAGGTCCGGTCGGCAGATTAGGGGTTAATACTTGAAGTTAGGTGTCGGCGATGTTAGGGAGGGCAGATTAGGGGTTAATACTATTTATTATAGGGTTTGCGAGGCGGGAGTGAGGCGGATTAGGGGTTAATACATTTATTATAGTAGCGGTGAGGTCCGGTCGGCAGATTAGGGGTTAATAATTGTAGGTAGGTAGCGGCGACGTTGGGGGGGGCAGATTTGGGGGGGTAATAAATATGTAGGGGTCGGCGATGTTAGGGGCAGCAGATTAGGGGTACATAACCTTACACTTATTAACCCCTAATCTGCCGCCCCACTATCGCTGACCCCTGCATATTTTTTTAACCCCTAATCTGCCGCTCCGTACACCGCCGCAACCTACGTTATCCCTATGTACCCCTAATCTGCTGCCCCTAGCACCGCCGATCCCTACATAATATTTATTAACTCCTAATCTGCCGCCCCCAACGTCGCCGCTACCTACCTACAATTATTAACCCCTAATCTGGTTAAAATAAATACAAAGTTGCCTGTAAAATAAATATTAATCCTAAAATAGCTACAATATAATTATTATTTATATTGTAGCTATAATAGGGTTTATTTTACAGGTATTTAGATTTAAATATAATTAATTTATTTAATAAGAATTATTTTATTTTGTTAGAAAAAAATTATATTTAACTTAGGGGGGTGTTAGGGTTAGGGTTAGACTTAGCTTTAGGGGTTAATACATTTATTAGAGTAGCGGCGAGGTCCGGTCGGCAGATTAGGGGTTAATACTTGAAGTTAGGTGTCGGCGATGTTAGGGAGGGCAGATTAGGGGTTAATACTATTTATTATAGGGTTTGCGAGGCGGGAGTGAGGCGGATTAGGGGTTAATAAATTTATTATAGTAGCGGTGAGGTCCGGTCGGCAGATTAGGGGTTAATAATTGTAGGTAGGTAGCGGCGACGTTGGGGGGGGCAGATTTGGGGGGGTAATAAATATGTAGGGGTCGGCGATGTTAGGGGCAGCAGATTAGGGGTACATAGGGATAATGTAGGTTGCGGCGGTGTGCGGTCGGCAGATTAGGGGTTAAAAAAATTTAATAGAGTGTTGGGGCGATGTGGGGGGACCTCGGTTTAGGGGTACATAGGTAGTTTATGGGTGTTAGTGTACTTTAGAGCATAGTAGTTAAGAGCTTTATGAACCGGCGTTAGCCCAGAAAGCTCTTAACTCCTGGCTTTTTTCTGCTGCTGGAGTCTTGTCGTTAGATTTCTAACGCTCACTTCAGCCAAGACTCTAAATACCGGCGTTGGAAAGATCCCATTGAAAAGATAGGATACGCAAATTGCGTAAGGGGATCTGCGGTATGGAAAAGTCGCGGCTGGAAAGTGAGCGTTAGACCCTTTCCTGACTGACTGTAAATACCAGCGGGCGGCCAAAACCAGCATTAGGACCCCCTAACGCTGGTTTTGACGGCTAATGCAGAACTCTAAATCTAGGCGTATGTGTGTATATTTATATATGAGTATGTGTATACATATGTATGTATGTATGTATTTGTATGTATGTGTAAGTATATATGCATGTGAGTGTATGTATGTATGTGTATACATGTGTATGTATATATGCATGTGTATATATGTATGTGTATGTACTGTATGTATGTGTATAAATATGTGTGTATGTGTATGTTTATATGCATGTGTATGTATGTATGTGTATGTATATGTGTATGTATATATGCATGTGTATGTATGTATGTGTATGTATATATGCATGTATGTGTATGTATGTGTATGTATATATGCATGTATGTGTATGTATGTGTATGTATATATGCATGCGTATGTATGTATGTGTATGTATATATGCATGTGTATGTATGTATGTGTATGTATATATGCATGTGTATGTATGTATATGTATATATGCATGTGTATGTATGTATGTGTATGTATCTATGCATGTGTATGTATGTATGTGTATGTATATATGCATGTGCATGTATGTATGTATTTGTATGTATGTATGTGTACGTATATATGCATGTGAGTGTATGTATGTATATATGTATATATGTATGTATGTGTATACATGTGTATGTATATATGCATGTGTATATATGTATGTGTATGTACTGTATGTATGTATGTGTATAAATATGTGTGTATGTGTATGTTTATATGCATGTGTATGTATGTATGTGTATGTATATATGCATGTGTATGTATGTATGTATATATGCATGTATGTGTATGTATGTGTATGTATATATGCATGTGTATGTATGTATGCGTATGTATATATGCATGTGTATGTATATATGCATGTGTATGTATGTATGTGTATGTATATATGCATGTGTATGTATATGTATATATGCATGTGTATGTATGTATGTGTATGTATATATGCATATGTATGTATGTATATGTATATATGCATGTGTATGTATGTATGTGTATGTATCTATGCATGTGTATGTATGTATGTGTACGTATATATGCATGTGAGTGTATATATGTATATATGTATATATGTATGTATGTATGTGTATACATGTTTATGTATATATGCATGTGTATATATGTATGTGTATGTACTGTATGTATGTATGTGTATAAATATGTGTGTGTGTGTATGTGTATGTGTATGTTTATATGCATGTGTATGTATGTATGTGTATGTATATGTGTATGTATATGTGTATGTATATATGCATGTGTATGTATGTATGTGTATATATATATATATATATATATATATATATATATATGCATGTATGTGTATGTATGTGTATGTATATATGCATGTGTATGTATGTATGTATGTGTATGTATATATGCATGTGTATGTATATATGTATGTATGTATGTGTATGTATGTGTGTATATATGTGTATGCATGTACAGTTGTGCTCATAAGTTTACATACCCTGGCAGAATTTATGATTTCTTGGCCATTTTTCAGAGAATATGAATGATAACACAAAAACATTTCTTTCACTCATGGTTAGTGTTTGGCTGAAGCCATTTATTATCAATCAACAGTGTTTACACTTTTTAAATCATAATGACAACAGAAACTACCCAAATTATCTTGATCAAAAGTTTACATACCCTGGTGATTTTGGCCTGATAACATGCACACAAGTTGACACAAAGTTGTTTGAATGGCTATTAAAGGTAACCATCATCACCTGTGATCTGTTTGCTTGTGTGTGTATAAAAGGTCAATGAGTTTCTGGACTCCTGACAGACCCTTGCATCTTTCATCCAGTGCTGCACTGACGATTCTGGATTCTGAGTCATGGGAAAAGCAAAAGAATTGTCAAAGGATCTGTGGGAAAAAGTAGTTGAACTGTATATAACAGGAAAGGGATATAAAAAGATATCCAAAAAAGAATTGAGAATGCAAATCAGCAGTGTTCAAACTCTAATCAAGAAGTGGAAAATGAGGGGTTCTGTTAAAAACCAAACCACGGTCAGGTAGACCAACTAAAATCAGCCACAACTGCCAGGAAAATTGTTCGGGATGCAAAGACAAACCCACAAATAACTTCAGGTGAAATACAGGACTCTCTGAAAACATGTAGTGTGGCTGTTTCAAGATGCACAATAAGGAGGCACATTTGAAAAAAAAGATGGGCTGCATGGTCGAGTCGCCAGAAGAAAGCCATTACTACGCAAATGCCACAAAGTATCCCACTTACAATACGCCAAACAGCACAGAGACAAGCCTCAAACCTTCTGGCACAAAGTCATTTGGAGTGATGAGACCAAAATTTAGCTTTTTGGTCACAACCATAAATGATACATTTGGAGAGGAGTCAACAAGGCCTATGATGAAAGGTACACTATTCCTACTGTAAAACACAGAGGTGGATTGCTGATGTTTTGGGTATGTGGCTACAAAGACACAGGAAATTTGGTCAGAATTGATGGCAAGATGAATGGAGTATGTTATCAAACAAAACCCCTCATTTTCCACTTCTTGATTATAGTTTGAACACTGCTGATTTGCATTTTCATTCCTTGGATATCTTTTTATATCCCTTTCCTGTTTTATACAGTTCAACTACCTTTTCCCGCAGATCCTTTGACAATTCTTGTGCTTTCCCCATGACTCAGAATCCAGAAACGTCAGTGCAGCGCTGGATGAAAGATGCAAGGGTCTGTCAGGAGTCCATAAAATAATTGACCTTTTATACACACACACTAATTACAAGCAAACAGATCACAGGTGAGGATGGTTACCTTTAATAGCCATTCAAACCCCTTT